>NC_029780.3:2618488-2619547 GCF_000817695.3 Arachis duranensis
TCTTATTCTTGAATTTTTTTAACCTCTTAATGGACTGGCTAGCCTACCAAACATGGATGTGTACCCTTGACGTAGCCTATCAAGGGATAACATCTGATTTCAGCTAGCTAAAGATGTTGCAATGTTTACAACAGAAATAAAAAAAAAAAGAAAGAAAAGAAAAGAATAGATGATGCAATTATCTTACTAGCACTAGCAAGGTGGAGTTTCCATGAATCACTAAAATGATTTGATTTTGCTTTTTTATTGGATCTCTCCATCTGTTATTGGAGCTGTATGGGTGGTCTGTTTACTCAACATTTCAAACTCCTATGTTAATCCTTTGCAGACATTATTGTGTTTTCACATTTTATTACAATTCTGCAATCTTGAAATTTTTGTTAATTCTCTTTCAGGCTAAAGCGGACGAAATTGCAAAATTAATGAATGAAAATGAACACTTAAAAGGCGTGATTCAGGATTTAAAGGTATAGTTCCTTTTTATGGCACCTAACTCCTGGCATGATATTATGATTTTTAATGCTCAATCTTCTCATTGATACATCCATTCCATATGGTTTACTAGTCCTTACATTTATTTGTGCATTTATCTGTTTTTTCATGCGATTGTCTAATACGCATGCTAATTGTCTAATCTGCTGTGAAATACTCTATCTCATGTTTTGTTGTGCTTCTCATATGCCTGATCTCTCTAAAGTTGTTACACATTTTTGTTTGTTTCTTTTATTTTTGAAAATTGTAAGTATAAAAGTGCTTTTGACCACTCGGTTATAGTTGCATAAAAAACCAACTTGGGTTGGTCTAATAGTTAGCTCACTAGTCCGCTTAAGCAAGTGTTGGGAGTTCGAATCCCGCCTTGTACATGCAGCAACTCATTGGTCAGCGGCAAACCTTAAAATGTAGCTCAGATCTATGACAAATTAGTCCTTGGCTTGCCGAGTTTAGGGATGCTGTGGGAAACGAAAAAAAAAACCTTCAATGGAGATAATTGGTAAAAGCCATTCAAATTTTTCTACATGTGTTATTTGTTATATCATTATCAGATCTGATGAAGTATTT
>NC_029780.3:2619630-2627738 GCF_000817695.3 Arachis duranensis
TTCTGATTCCCTTTGAAGTTTGATCTGTTTATATTCAATTGTTGATGATCGTGGAACAGAAAAAATCCAATGATGCAGAGATGGAGCATTTGCGAGAGGAATACCATCAGAAGGTTGGAACTCTTGAGAGAAAGGTAACTGGGTAATAATTTGTATGACTTTAAATTTATCAAAGTTATAATTTACCTTTTAGCCATAGCTATCAATAAGATATGCTGCAAATGACTGGTTATGATTTATCAAAGCTTTTATTGATTATATATGAATAATCACAGGTGTATGCTCTCACGAAGGAAAGGGATACGCTTCGACGGGAGCAGAATAAAAGAAGTGATGCTGCTGCTCTCTTGAAGGAAAAAGATGAAATAATTACTCAAGTTATGGCAGAAGGTAGGGAAGTTGGACATTTTCAACTTGAATTAATATTTGGAATTCTTCCCTGCTTTGAGTTCATTTTTGAAATAAGTGGCACTGTCTTGTTTGATGGCGTTTGTAAATTTGATCAAGATCAAATTAAATCCAATTAAAATTTGATCTGTTCAGTCTTCTTTTCCTTTTGGGCCTAGTGCCCTCCACTGTAATATATAAATAAAAAAAATCCAATTAAAATTTCCATATGCAATGTATTAAATTTTCTTATCTTGTGTTGACAAATGAATAATATATGAGGCACATTTCTATTGTAGTTACAATTGGATATCTTAGAGGTCCCTTTTTATGTTAGAATGTATCTCATCTCAGGTGAAGAGCTTTCCAGAAAGCAGGCTATTCAAGAATCGACAATCAGGAAATTAAGGGCTCAGGTATGCAACCTACTTGCTGCATTTGTTTTTTCTAAAACTTCATATTTTGTTACTCCTACATCAACTAATCAATGTTTCATTTATTTATTTTTAAAAATATAGATTAGAGAACTTGAGGAGGAGAAGAAAGGTTTGGCTACTAAACTTCAGGTAATTGGACGATGAAATATTTTCTTGAAATTTTTATTACCTTTGTAATGATCTGAATAGGTTTAAGTATCTTCAATAAGCAAGCAATTCTAGAGATACAAATTTCATGCATTATATCTATAGTATAGAACTGATTCCTTGAACTTTACTATTTGAGCTTAGTTCTTCTGGTTTTTCATCCCCTTGCCAAATGTTTCCTCTATGATATAATTAATCTAAATGAAGTCCTGTCTTACTCCATGTAGTTTTTGAACAGCCATAACTTTTATAAAAGATATTTATGATTTATGGGGTGCTACCAGTTCCTTAATTTTTTTTTAGCAAAAATTGTGACAATGCTAATGTCTACCGGTTCTTTAATTGCTGTTAATCCAGGCAGAAGAGAATAAAGTAGAAAGTATCAAAAGGGACAAGATGGCTACTGAGAATTTGTTACAAGAAACAATGGAGAAGCATCAAGCAGAGCTCGCAACACAGAAAGAATATTACAGTAATGCTTTGGCAGCTGCTAAGGAGGCTGAAGCATTAGCAGAGGCACGTGCCAACAATGAAGCAAGAACTGAGCTAGAGAATCGTCTAAGAGAGGCTGAGGAATCAATAAGCAGAAAAGGGGCGATTCACAGATGTAGAATAGACGTGAGTGGATCTAGTGTATTCTTCTGTTCTTTTTTGGTGTTTTTTTTTTTTTTTTTTAAATACCAAGTTGATATCTATCCAGGATCTCGATTTAAGGTTTTTAGCATCTTAATCCATTTTTAGGCAATCTTCAAAGAAGATATGCTCCGCAAAGACATTGAGGATCTTAAAAAGCGCTACCAGGTGTGCTCCCTTGCTTTCTTAATGTGCTTAAATTGTTTAACTTTGATTGCTGCTTTTCCCGGTTTTCTTTATGGTGTAGCATCTTAATTGCTGCCTTTGCAGTATGCGTAATTTGCTTATTGTTTTATCTAGGCAAGTGAAAGACGGTGCGAGGAACTGATTATGCAAGTTCCAGAATCCACAAGGCCACTTTTGAGGCAAATTGAAGCCATGCAGGTAAATAAACAGTTACATATGTGATTCAAGATTTCTTTCTATTCATCATTTGGTTCATTTGCATGCAATCTGTATTTGACTAGAATTCACCATGATAACAGGAAGCAAACTCCAGAAAGGCAGAAGCTTGGGCTGCTGTTGAAAGAAATCTCAGTTCTAGACTTGAGGTCCTTAAAATACTTTCTTGAGTTTAAATGATGAATTATTCCATTTGATATTATTGTTTATTACTTTATCTTTTCCTATTTACTCCACAGGAAGCAGAAGCTAAAGCTGCCGCCACCGAGGAACGTGAGCGTTCGGTGAATGAACGCTTATCTCAAACCTTGTCCCGAATCAATGTTCTTGATGCTCAGGTTCTCTCACTTATTGAGTGAAATTATGTCTATAATGGTGATCTTACATAACTGTGACTTACTTTTGCAATGAACTACAGATTTCATGTCTTAGAGCCGAACAGACTCAGTTAAATAGGACACTTGAAAAGGAGAGACAAAGAGCGGCAGAAAGTAGGCAGGAGTACCTTGCTTCAAAGGAGGATGCCGACACCCAAGAAGGTCGTGTAAGAAGGCTTGAGCTAGAGATCAGGGAACTCAGGCAGAAACACAAGAAAGAGTTACAGGATGCATTGGTGGAAAGAGAATATCTGCAGCAGGAGATAGAGAAAGAAAAGGCAGCTCGGTTGGATCTGGAGAGGACTTCTCGTCTTCATTCTGCTCAATTATCCGATCAAAGAATGACAACAAAGCAAAATTCTGCCTTTGAGAATGGTTTGTTTACTCTACCCTTGTTTACATTGCTGGTCTGTGGTGTTTTTCTATGATACACTTTATTATGTAGGCAACCTGTCTCGGAAAGTCTCTAGGTCAAGCTCGCTGGCAAGCATGGGAGAAAGCTACTTTCTGCAAGCATCATTGGACTCATCTGGGAGTTTCTCCGAGAGGAGAAACTCTGGAGAGGGCATGAGTCCTTACTATATGAGGAGCATGACACCCAGTGCTTTTGAGTCAGCACTTCGTCAGAAAGAGAACGAACTTGCTTCATACATGTCACGATTGGTAATATTCATTGCCTTTGTTCCTTGAATTAATATTTGAAACTAAAGCTTCCACTCCACTTTATTTTCCCTTTTTGTCGTGAACTTGTCATAATGCCCGTTATAGATTAAGCTGTTAAATCCAACAAGTAATCCTGATGGCATTTTTTCAATCTAAACTTTCAGGCATCAATGGAATCTATTCGTGATTCTCTGTCTGAGGAATTGGTCAAAATGACGGAACAGGTGGGTTTGGTTTGAGCTTATTTTTTAGAATCTACTGGCACTGAGCTTATTTTTTAGAATTTACTGGTACTGTTGTTGTTAAGCATGATTTGTGCGCACTCGCTGCAGTGTGAAAAGTTGCGCGCAGAGGCATCTATGTTACCTAGTGTAAGAGCAGAGCTAGATGCACTGAGGAGGAGGCACTCTGCTGCGTTGGAGTTGATGGGCGAACGTGATGAAGAGGTACTTTTTAACTACAGCTTTTGCTTTTCGTTGAAACAAAATTGTTAGACAAATTTCGGCTTTTGCTTTTTAACTACGGCCAATGTTATGGTTGTATAGCAACTTCTCTATTTTTCCTTTTAAATCCTCTTCTGTTTAAAGGGAGTGTGTCACATGAGAGCAATGCCTGCAATTAGAGATGAGAACATGAAATCTGGACCGTATAACTATAACCATGCACTGATGGTCAAGATTGGATACAACAATTGGTGACCACTTTGTTCTCACTGATTTACACAACAGAACTAGGAAAAATAATTAACATGTGCCCTGAAGGAAAATGATGCAAATAGAAAAAAATTTTAAGAAAAAGAAAAGGAAGAGAGGTTTCAAACTTAGTTTTCTATATCTTAGCTGTTATATCTGCTTGTATTTTGACAAAGAAAAGAATTACTACTTTTTATCTAAAAAGTTGAATGTATGTAGCTGGAGGAACTTCGCGCGGATATCGTGGACTTGAAGGAAATGTACAGAGAACAAGTCAACTTACTTGTTAGTAAGGTATATAACATTCATCAGAAATGTAACTGAAATCCTCATTTAACGCTTCATTGATTCTTACAAGTCTAATAGATGTTGTAAAATACTCCTTCCATTTATATTGATGGTTGTTCTGACTTTTTTTAGTATATTCATATGTTGATACACTTGATACAATATATCTAGATTAGTAGATTTATGAATGTAAGTATGTAACAGAAAAGTCAAAATGATTCTTAGTATGGAATGGATGGAATACTTTAGTACAAAATATCACTTCTTTTATTGTGCCATTCTGGAATTCTTACCCTTGCTATTCATGTTTACAGATTCAAAGGATGAGTTCATAAATAGTGGCTAACTGAGCTGAAAGAAAGCTTAGCATGTAGTAGAACTTGTGATCTGAATTGCACAGTTATAGTAAATTGAAGATTAATGCATGCTCTATATCTTGATTCTCTCTTGGTAATAGTTATTCAAAGTCACCCTTGTCAAAAGTGTAACTTGTATTCTTACAAGAAAAGAAATGGGGAATAAAAATAAATGTAATTTTGTATTTTTTTTTATTTGCAGAATTTTGTATAGCTAATCTATTATCAAATTTAAACATGTATCTTCTGGTCGAGATAAATAGATAATTACTATTTTTTAGTGGGAATTGTGTGATTGGAAAATTTTGAATATGATTATACATGTACATATACAATCCTTTGAATATTTTATGATATTATATTCTTTTTCACTTGTGCCTGATAAATAGATTATATAATTCCTTGGTTGTAGTCATTAAATAAATCATGTCATATTGATTATGTTTGTTGGTAGTTATCTTTTTATTAGATCTCTTTTCTTACAATAATGAGAAGATAAAGAATTTTTTTGGGTTACATATTAGTTATCTTAACACAATACCCATTTCATGCAACAAAATGAAGATGCATGTGCAAATGTAAGCAAGCACATGCAAATCTCGGCCAAATTTCCATGCCTCTGCCTCTTAGAATTAGATATATATATATTGGTAGATTTATTACATTAACTATTGGAGAATGAATTTGAACAACAATTATTTTAATTGAAACTAATTCTTCATTTGTGCACTGTACAACTTTCTTTTAGAAGATTCAAATTCCTAAATACCAATAAATCAATCTAAAACCCACATATATGACTATCAGATAGCGATATAGCCAGCGAGTAGCATCACATCTTCGACAATGATATAAATATAAACAAACCTAGAATAATATCAAAATAAATAAGTAAATAAACATATGAATATAATATAAGTATATAAGATATAACGTTCCTTAAGGAGACAAAAGTAAAATCATGTGGAAATCATCGACATTTTATATTTATTTATTTATTTTATTAAATTATTTATTTTGCTTAGTGCAGAATCAATGGGAGGTTTTCCCATAATATGCAAGACTGCGTCCCTTACTGCCACGTGTCTTCGCCTTCAACAGCCATAACAACACCACAAAACACTTCACTCTCACATTTTCTGGTTCAATTCCATTACATCTCTCTCTCGCTGCATTTCAACACGCCATTTTCCACATTCTTTCGCCACACAGCAAATTAAGGTAACCACTTTTCAAGTCTCTTTCTTTACGTGAAGCATGTGATTAGTGCATTTCTTTGTGTGTTTTTCAACTTTCAGTGTTCTCTGTGATCGTGGTGAGAGAAGAAGCTTCTTGATCTTTTATGCGATTTTATTATTTTATAAAAAAAGAAAGTAAAAAAAAAAAAGAACCGTTTTGAACTGAATCATCGATAGTGGAGTTTCAGTTCCTTCCTATTTTCTTGGAAGTAACAATGTGCATCGAGAATAAATCTTAAAGAGCGCCGTGTGAACAGAAAAAATGAAGTTCTGGAGTTGTTAGATCTGAGAAAAACTTTGCAATTTTTTTTTAGTTAATTTTGCTGTGTTGTTTTTGTTAACTACTAGTGAGTCTCTTCGATTGCTGTTTCTTGTTCTTGTGATACTGATCATTGCTGAAGCCTTAGAAAAATTTATGTAACTTTGTTGTTTTGATTGATCCCTTGTGGTAGTTGATGTTGCCATGCTGCTATTGCAATGATGAGTTTTTTTATTGATGTTTCTTAATCTGGTGATGCAGAAGCCTGTGTAGAGTTTACTCCCTTTGCTAGGTTTCTGGAAAAGATTTTAATTGTTTCGCTATGCGGGGACGGCAGCGAGTTGCATCCAGAGATTACATAATTGGGCATGGAAAAGAAGAAAATTCAGGTACCTTGCTGCTTTTGTTATCTTCTTCATGTATTCATACTTTGTTGAATTTCTGAGCATTCCAATCACCCTGTTCATTTAGAAAACTTGGGTTTATTGATTTTATACTTAAGTGCTCCCACAAATTATCAGAGAGAAAGATATTTCCATATAATATATGATTTAAACACAGAGTGGCAAAATGGAAATGGGTACTTTAAAATGGATAATATTTATTATTCAGAAACTCCAGTAAACTATCTTCATAACATCATATTATGTCTATATATGTGTGCTCATGACGCCCTTGATGGAACATTACTCCCGTCTTTTTTGAGTATATAGTGATGATTATTTATGTCTACGAATGTCTATTTTTTTAGTAGCATGTGTTTAAAAATTGTGCTCACATTTTGATGATCCATTCCGTTTACAAGCTTGCAAATTTTTAATTTGAGACGGAAAGATTGTTGTGCATATACATACAGTAATTAACATCGGAAGATATTATAATCATGGCTTATGTACTTAATAAAGTTAAAAGGTCAGAAAACAATTAGCTTCTATCTCATTTTCTTCATGTATTTTCCATTTGAAATTATTATAGCTCCTGTGGAGAAATTGGCTTCTAATGATATCACTAACATAAAAAGTTTTATTTCAAGCTTCAGTGCGTTTACCGAACGCAAAACCTTGGCGGCGATCTTTGCGGCATGTTGTAGTGGCTTCTCTATCTTCATTCTTATATGGCTACCATATTGGGTATGCTCTTCTATATTGAAGCTTGAATAAGCTTTATTTCTCTGATGTTTGTGAAATTATTTAATTACCTTGTTGCTATATTGGTTATGCAGAGTAGTCAATGAAACCTTAGAGAGCATTTCTGAAGATCTTGACTTTAGTGGGAATACAATGGCTGAAGGTACTTCCTTGTATTTGTCTGATTAATATTAATGCTCACTCTCATGTTCTGAATCTAAATATTTCTCTATTTTATTTGCTTTTTATGTTGATGAAGGTCTTGTAGTAAGTACCTGTTTAGGAGGTGCTTTTGTTGGGTCTCTGTTTAGTGGTTGGATCGCAGATGGGGTTGGGCGTAAAAGAAGTTTCCAGTTGTGTGCATTGCCTATGATAATTGGAGCAGGAATAAGGTATCTACAACATAAGTGCAAATTAATTGCAAATTAGTTTTTATCTTTCACCATTTCCATCACTTTACAATCTTATGCAATTAAGATTTAAATTTTATTCTGCAAAGGAACTACCAACAGTTATGCTGTTAACCAACAATATATATACTCTCAAAATATTGTGATAAAATTATGGGAGCCACTTTCTCGCGCTTTCTTTGTTTTATAGTTACACATATGTTATCTTGTAAACTGTTTTCTAATTTTGATGACAAAATGATAAACTTATTATTATTCACAATTTATGCAGTGCAACAGCAAACAGCCTGTGGGGCATGCTTTTGGGAAGGTTATTTGTTGGTACCGGAATGGGACTTGGCCCACCTGTTGCTGCTCTTTATGTGGCTGAGGTATATTGTTTGATATTGTTGTGTATGTTATGATATCGCAATATTACTCAATGGATATCTCTTTGCTTATCTTATAAAAAACAAATTTAAAATCCATTTGCATTTGTAGGTATCACCTCCAGCTGTGCGGGGTACTTTTGGGGCTTTAACTCAGATTGCAACATGTCTTGGACTTATGGGTTCTTTCTTTATAGGAATCCCAGCCAAGGAAATAGTGGGTTGGTATGAAATGATATTATAGTTTGATTTAGCAAAACATATATTTATGGTAGTGTTATCTATCACCCAATTTCACAGTTGCATTTCATATGGAAATTAATG
>NC_029780.3:2627801-2655763 GCF_000817695.3 Arachis duranensis
TCCACACTGGCTCTTCAAGGTTGTCTTTGCGTAAATTATGAATAACTTCCAAGTTCCAAGTACATACTGCTAACCTTTTGTTTTCAACTGTCTCAGATCCAATTGTTAGAATAATGTTGATCCTGACCGTGGTTTTTTGGTTATTTAAGTGTGAACTTGGTATTTTTATTGGATTATGATTAGGCTTAAGAGAGACAGATAAGTATTAGATACTAACATGTGTTAAGAGCACGTAAGACTGATACTTAAAACGGTTATATCTCATTCTCCATATTTTTATTTGCAATCTTACTATGATCAATTCTCTTATTAAAAATAATGTTGTAAAATAAATCGTTTCTTTATTTATATCTTTTAAGCATTACTGCACACTTTACTTATAAGAGCAAGACCGTGAGTCATTTGCCAGCACTGGAACCTATACTTATTTGATTCTTCTTTTTTTTTTTTAAAATAAAAAAAAAAGAGAGGAAGAACCATTGAAGCTGAGGCTGAATTTGAGAAGCTCTTGGGAGGAGTAAATGTGAAATCTGCAATGGCTGACCTGTCAAAGTCTGATAGAGGTGATGAGTCTAGTTCTGTAAAACTATCAGAATTACTCTGTGGCTGCCATGCTAGAGGTAAATGACCATATTTTTCTATTTTTGAATACTGTTTATAGAATAGTTGTATCATCTACATGACCACTTTATGTTATCTAATCTTGAAATATTGCTCGTTTCTGCATTTTGCAGTGATGTTCATTGGTTCTGTGCTTTTTGCTTTACAGCAGCTATCTGGCATAAATGCTGTGTTCTATTTCTCCTCGACAGTCTTTGAAAGCTTTGGTGTACCATCTGATCTTGCAAATACAAGCGTGGGAGTTTGCAATTTATTGGGTATTCTGGCTTAGCTCTTTTTTTTGTTTTATTAAAAAAAAGTGTCTTGATTTTGTAAATAATGTTTTTTCGATAAATACTTACTGTGTATTTCACTCAACCTTTTTGTTTACGGTACTGCAGGATCAATTGTAGCAATGATTCTGATGGATAAACTTGGAAGAAAAGTGCTTCTCATGGGTAGCTTTTTCGGCATGGTAAGGAAGAAAGAGAAAAGAATGAAAATAATAACTTTGCTGCGCTAGGTTAGAAAAGAAAAAGACTCGAGCATTACTTACATAAAATTTTGTTGGACATATTTTCATAAAATTCTTATAAAATTCATACTACAGATAATCGGTCTTGAACTGCAAGGAACTACAGACCCAACTCACTTTGTATTCAGATGTCTAACAAGGACCAAACCTTAGACTAGCTGGATTTAAAGTTGCTGATAATATATCTAGCACCAAATTTTTCATTTTATAAATTTAATTAGCTAGTTAATGAGAAATATATGATCCAAACTTTATTGTTTTTCTCGCATAGGCAGTAGCGATGGGTCTACAAGTTCTTGCTGCAAGTTCATTTGCTGCAGGATCTGGAGCAATGTATCTATCCGTTGGTGGCATGTTGCTGTAAGTTTTCAGAATGCTTGAAGCTTGAATTCAATTAATTATCTATCTTATTCTGTTAAGTTAGATACAACATATGGATTGAAATACCTTACCTTCTTTTTTTTTTTGTACTGCCAAATTACTGAATACATCTCTATTGTGAAATGGAAAATGCAGGTTTGTGCTATCATTTGCACTTGGGGCCGGTCCGGTTCCTTGTCTCGTTATGTCTGAAATGCTACCCGGCAAGATCAGAGCAAAGGCAATGGCAATTTGCTTGGCTGCGCACTGGGTAATTATGAAAATTCTCATAGAAAAATTAAAGTATTTAGGCAAATGCTTGTTGAATATGCTCTACTTGTTTGGCTCCTTTCTCTTAGTATTGTTTTTGTAACAGGTGATAAACTTCTTTGTGGGTCTACTATTTCTGCGCTTGCTGGAGCAAATTGGGGCACAACTCTTGTATAGTATTTTTGGTTCATTCTGTCTGATAGCAGTGGCTTTTGTGAAGAAGTATATTCTTGAAACAAAAGGGAAGTCACTACAGGAAATTGAGATAGCACTTCTTGCTCAAGAAGCATCATAAATGCACTAAAATGTTGACTTCTCTTGTGTTGAGGTAATAATATACACTATTTTCGATTTGATTATACAAAAGGTTGTTCAATGATGATTCATGAGTGACATCTCACTCAATAAGGTTATCAGATGTAATATTATCACCTAGATGTCAGAGAAGCCATTAGTGTATACTTTTATAAACAGAAAAGCGTCAGGTGTAACATCACCTAAATTTAGAGAACTTCACTGATCCAATAAAACAAAAGATGACAACAGTTCAGGACATAATTATCATTGCACTTTTGCTAAATTTTGAGCAATTTCAATAATTTCAATATTAATTCATCCATATTTCTTTATCTTAACCATTTGCAGGAAATTCTCTGCATGGTGCATCAAGGGCATTTTTTTTACCATGCATCAAGTGCTCAACGGAAGGGATATGTACATTTTTTAGTTTTTCTTTTTATGTGGAGACTAGGCTTAAACTGAATGGTTGCGTGGGACTAAAATGAATATTTTTTTCTATAAAAAATAATTTCTTTCTTTTTTGTCAGTATCTAACTATGATGAAAAGGGCTAAATGGGACGATACCCTTCTTCTCTGTGTTATGCGTGAAACTCTTTAGGTAAAATTTCCCTCTCTCTTATACTCCCAACCAAAGTCCAAATTTGCGTTAAATATGAAAATATCATGTTACTCAATCGAAAAAGTCAAGGATATTAACATGGGCAGAAACCACAACTTATAGCATTAAGCCAAGTGAAAGAGAAGGAAGAGATAGAGTGAGGAAGCCCCCTAAGTGAATGAAGGACTACTACACCTAAAGGGAAAAGAACATGTTAGAGTTATCCTATGCTGAGTTGGCTGAATTGGTTATTTAACAGAATGGGAATGATGCATAGTGTGAGAGAATAAAAGATTTAGTGAATGACAAGAATGAATTGAAGGAGAGTTCTAGCATGGTGAAAGACAAGGTCCTTAAAGGACCAAGATCTTTATGTATTTTTTTTTAAATTTTAGGGCTTATTTGATATTAAATTAATTTAGAATTAGAGTATATATTTTTATTCATTTATACATGTGGCACAATCACATTTTACTCTTTTAATTACCAAAATGACCATGATACCTGTTACGGTAGGTAACCGGAGATTAGTACAACGGATGGCGTTTGGCGGCCCAAGTGTGCGATGGATGAGAACTCAGGGTAGGCACGCAGCTCGGGAGGCTCCGTCCGACTTGTGCTCGCGTGTGAATGGGGGGTGGTACCTGCAAAGACACTCCGATGCCTAAGTTAGCAAGGGTGTAAGCAGGTCTAGAGAGTATTGGGCTTAGAGATACCTGAAGGGGTGTCAGGGTATTTATAGAGGCGAGCCAATAACCACCGTTGGTGTAGTGCCATATCTTTAGGGTGGTAACCGTCCCTATTATCTTGGGGAGGTTAAGATATGGCTTTATGAGACGGTTAGAGAGATTTTAGGGGCGGTTACTCATTTGAATGAGTGTTTATCTGCCAGCTAATCTCGCATCCGACCTCTTCTGACCAAGTCGTGGTTGATACCGACTTCTTATGTGAAGGCCGGTACTTAGCTAGGCTCTAATCCTTTAGATTAGGCCTTTTAGTTGGACCTGGGCCTTTATATTGGGCCAGGGTATGAACAATACCTTTCGCGCAAATAAATCTCTATTATATCAAATTTATTATCTATTTTTTTTTCACAAATCTAATTGTAAATTAAAATTACATTACAGAAGTGAATTATAATTAAAATAGCCCCTTTTATGTATTAGTGACACACAACTTTATAATTTAAATAGTACCTTTCATATAATAATGACATAATTTATATTTAAACATTTGTTAAAATATCATATTGACATTTTATAAATTCAATAATCTATTATACTAGTTTTTATTCTTATTTATCCTATTTATGTTTAAAATTAATTTTATTCTTATAATTAGACCTAAACCAAGTATATTTATTGGATTTTTATATTAAAAATTATAAAATATCATTTTACTTTATTTTAAACGACTAAAAAAGATCCTGCTAGATTGAACGATGCTTCATTATGTTAGACATTATAATTTTAATTTGATTTTTTTATTTTTTAGTGTCTTTTTTTATGTGTGTCTATTTAAATCTGATTATGAGAATCCTAAAATTTTATTCATTATAAAAATAATAAGAATTTTTTTAAAATGATTAAAAGAATATTTTAGTACTCTAAATATGAACTTCAAGAGTTTTTTTATTTTTATTTTTAAATCATATTCAAATTTTTAATTTTAACACAATCAAATAATATGAATTAGTCCTAAGATGGTTTTTTTTTTAATTGACATTGTTTTGTTTTCTTAAACATCAATTATAAGGATATTTTAGTCTTTTTCAAAATTCATACTAAAAGTTTGTTTCCGTTTGAGTTTTAAAGAGAAAATCTTAGTCATTTAAAATAAACTAGAAGGGTGTTTTAGTCTTATTAAAATTAAATTTAAATTTCTCATTTCTAATGAGTAAATCATATGAAAAAATTTGTAATAGTATTTCAGTCCTTTTAAAATCAAACTTAAAATAATGTTTTGTTGTTTTAAAAATTAATTATAAAGATATTTTAGTTGTTTTAAAATTTTAAATTTGTAATTTCTGATACAATTAACTAACCTTTGTTTTAAATAGGTATTTTAGTGATTTTAAAATTAATGCTAAAAATTGTTTTAGTATTTTAAAAATCAACTGTAGAATGTTTTAATCTTTTAATATTGAATTAGAATTCATAATTGCTAATAAATCAACTAATATTAATTATGTCTATAAAGATATTCTAGTAATTTTAAAACTATTACATAAAAGATATTTTGGTATTTTAAGTTTAGTGTTAAAAAAATATTTTAATTTTTCAAATAACTTTAGAGTTTTTAGATTTTAAAATAAAAAACAAATTTTAATTTATAATACAATAAAATAACTATAAAAATAAAAGGAAATCAACTCCTTTATAATTAGTCCACTTTCAAAATTAAAGTTTGTAAATTTATAACTTCTTGTACGAATCTAATGAAAACCACTCAACTGGAATATTATTATCTAGTCTTTTAAGATCCAGTTTCAAATTTTTTCATAATAAATAATTTTTGATATGTTTGTAAAAGTGTTTTTATTTTTACACAAAAAAAAAGCCATTACTCTTATATACTCTTTTTATATTATTCATTTTTTATTAATTTTATATTGATTGATTTATTAACTCTTATTCATTTCTCTGAATTGACAATGTATATATTTAGTGTTCTCAATTCACGAATGTCTGGACACATTTTAGATAGGAAGCAACAATCTTCAATGGCAAGATGTCGGAGATTATGCAAGCAAATCAAGTGTTTTGATAAACTAAAAAGCTCATGACAATGTATTAATTTCAAGATTTTCAATATATGTAAACTGTAAATAGAATAAAAAATGCTCTTTATATCTATCCACAAAACCCTAAATATCTCAAGTGGCTTAAATTTTCGACTGATGGAAATTTGAAAGTTCTTGTACATAACACTCCAAGAGAAATGTTTGTTGGACAAAAATATCTTGTATTCCATCAATTGTAGTGAATAATGTACCAATCCAAATTATATATCGTTCGCAAAGATTCAGATATGATTTCTTTATTACTTAGATTTTTTTATCAATAGTAGACGTAAATTTTTTTGTTGTAATTTTTTGAATGGGAGTATATAAGATATACATATATATAAAGGGTTATAATTCAACAAATATTTTTCATTAGAATTCTCTAATGAAAAGAACTTATTTTTTTCCTTCTCTTAATGTTTGTTTGGATATCATTATTTCGATAAAAAAAAAATTTATTTTTTTATTTTTTAGTATATTTGACAAATTTCTAATAGTAAAAGTAAAAATACTAGAAAAATAAAAAATATCTTTTTTGAGAAGATGTAGTACATTTTTGGGTACCATTATTTTGTTAAAAAAAATCTTTTTTCAATTAAAAAAGATTTTTTTTATTTTTTAACGTGTTTGGCAAATTTCTAGTAGTAAAAGTAAAAGTACTGGTAAAATAAAAAAAATCTTTTTTGAGAAGCTGTAATTTACATCTTTTTTTAAAAGATATTTTTTCCTTAAAAAGAAGATATCTTTTATGTAATAAATAAACAAAAAGTACTTTTATATTGTTATACCCAAACATAATTGATAGATAAAAAGACCTTTTTACATGAGATATCCAAACATAAAATTACTTTTACTTCTCTATAAGATCTTTTAAAAAAAGATAACTCAAAAAAGATATTTTCTTAAAAACTCACCCAAACAAGCTCGTAATTTACATCTTTTTTTTAAAAAAAGATATTTTTTTTTCCTTAAAAAAAGATGTTTTTCATATAATAAATAAACAAAAAAGTACTTTTATATTGTTATACCCTAACATAATTGATAAATAAAAAGATCTTTTTATATGAGATATCCAAATATAAAATTATTTTTACTTTTCCATAAGATCTTTTAAAAAAGATAACTCGAAAAAAGATCTTTTCTGAGAAGCTTACCCAAACAAGCCTTTAATCCTTTCTAGTCCATCAAACCATTAACATCACAGCTTGAATAGCAACTGTTAATCAATGATAAGTGTTGTGAGATACAAGATCGATTCACATCAAAGATGATTGGCATTGTTGAGTGTATTGGTTATATACAATGAGTAGAGAACCATAATTCTCTCACTTCTCCATTCTCTAGCAAAGCAAATTTCGTCGGCGACAACCACGACTACTATTCATTCCACAACACTTTCACACATTAAGCACAGTAGCATTTGGCATCTTAGATTAGGACACATACCCATGCATAAATTGACTTTATTGAAGAAGTATTATCCTTTTATAAATTGTATTGCTTCGAAACTTTCTTGTAACTCATGTCATTTTGCAAAACAAAAGAAATTATCTTTTGATTTTAGTACAACAGAAATAAAAGATTGTTTTGACTTAGTTCATATGGATATCTGGAATCCTATTTCTGTTCTTTCCAATGAAGGACATAAATATTTTTTTACTGTAGTGGATGACAAGAACATATTCACTTGATTTTTTTTATGAAAACTAAATTTGAGGCATCACAATTGGTTATTAATTTTGTGAATTTTGTCAAAGTATAATTTGAAAAACAAGTTAAGTATATAAGGACTCTAAAATCTTTTTTGTATCAACTGGCATTTTACACCAAATTTCTTGTGTAGAAACACTAGAGCAAAACGGAATTATAAAGCAAAAGCACGAGCACATTTTAGGTGTTACTAAAGCATTGTTATTTCAATTAAGAATTTCATATTGTACGCAGTTGCTCACGCTATTCACCTAATTAATAGGTTGCCCATCACTAAACTGAATAATGCTGGTCCTTATAAGTTTTTGTATGGTAATTTACTTAACATTTCATATTTAAGAGTATTTGATTATCTTGCATATGCCTCCACATCAACAAATTCAAGAATAAAATTAGACCCAAGAGCCATGAAAACAGTTTTTTTTGGTTTTAAATTAGAAACAAAGGGTTTTCGATTTATTGATTTAAAATCAAAGGAAACTTTCATATCTAGAAATATAACTTTCTATAAAACTCATTTTTTATTTTCACATTTCACTAGCATTGACATTCATATGGTATTCATCCGTACTCCATAATGCACTGATCTTTTTCAATATGATACATCATCCACACATCATTTGCAATCACCCACTCCTATCACACTCATAGATTCAAATGAGCATTTTTCATTTTCGATGCACTCACCAATTTTCTCCCACACTATTGTACCAATTACCACACCACACAATAACAATGTACCTGCATCACAAAACTACGACATCACACATAACTACATCACTAGAAAATCTGAAAGAGTCAAACCGCCTGCTTATTTGAAGGACTACCATTGTATGATAACCTAGGTAGCTCATTCCAGTAACTTTGTCAACTCTAACTCTTTATATCCTATCTCACAATACTTATCATATGATAAACTAACCCCAAAACAAAAGTTTCTTTCTCTATCCATCACCTCAAATCCAAAATCCAGCACTTACGAAGAAACAGCTGCACATGAATGTTGGAGAAATGCAATACATGCTGAATTGACCGTTCTAGATCAGAATAGAATTTGGTGTCTCACTAAACTCCCAAAAGACAAGAAGGCTGTGGGTTGCAAATGAATTTTTCGGGTAAAATTCAATCCTGATGGTACCATAGAAAGACACAAAGTGAGGTTAGTTGCAAAAAGATTCACTCAAGTGCAAGGAGTGGATTATAGTGATACTTTTAATCCAGTTATCAAAATGACTATCCTACGAATAGTGTTAGCATTAGCAGCGGCAAATAAATGACATTTGAAACAGTTAGACGTCAATACTGCCTTCCTTCATGAAGATTTAGACAAGAAAGTTTATATGAAAATATCATCTGATTTGACTGTGTCACAACCAGATTTGATTTATAAATTATAAAAGTCTCTATATGAATCTAAACAAATAAGCAGACAATGAAACATTAATCTCATTCAATTAAGAGTACTTTTGCTAAAACCAGGCTTATCAATTTGATAAAAAGCTAGAGAAATCAACTTTTTTTTATATATAAGTAGAAGACATCAATTTATCTGTAACAAATGTGTCCCTAACAAATAAGTGACACGAACCAGCGTGGTTTATTGCTTCAAAGAACATAATCAAAATCAAAGTTCAACAAATCCGCCACAAAAGTTAAAGTATGTAGTTTTCTCACATTGGCCACCCCTCCTAGAATCAAGATCATAACTAATCCACCAAGTTAGAGCATTTTTTATTCCTCCAAATATTCTAGCATGTGAAATCGTTTTTATTTATGACCTTGTTTAATTGACTTAATTAATGTTGCTGGAGATTACTTTTATGAGTTAATATTCAAATTGGTCCTTTTACAATATTGACTATCATTTAAAAGAACTAAATGGAACAATCCCATATTTTAATCACTTTCATCTTGTACTGGTTGAACTAATTCAGAAGAGTCTGAATTGCCAAAACAATTCACATATGGCACACTCATCTTGATAAAACTGCTAATAATGGCAATGGATTTGTATTTTCAGAATGTCTAAGTAGGTAAGACGGAAAATAGATCATATAAATTTTTTTAATAATTAAAAAAATAAAGTGTAATTTCTTGTTATTAATTTTATAAGTAAAATTTAAAAAAAATATATAAGAGATAAAATATTGAAGAGTTAAAAATTATTTTTTATTCTCTCAATTATTAAAAAAATTTGAAAAAATTCATTTCTAAGTATGAGATGAAGTAATACGGACCAGTTTATCTAGAGGCGAATTCATAATGTAACACAATATATTAGTTCATTTTTTTTTAAAGTTAAATATTATTTTATTAATATAAAATAAAAGTGTTTTCATAAGAAAGTACAAAAGAATTGGATATTTCCATTAATATATTAGTTCATTTGACATCTTAACATATTTCAAAAGACATTTTTAAAGAGTTGTTTAGAAGATATGAAACGGTTAAATGTTAACAAACTATATAGTTTTATTTTTTTATTTTAGAATTTTGTTAACATTGAAAGTTTTAAAATCTTACCTTTTTAATAATAACTTTCATTTTAATATTTTTTAAAAAGTACTCTTAAAAACTATATTAGCAAATTTTTTTTAACTATGCAGCAGACTAACGAATATTAAAAAGACAAATCTTAATAATAGATATTTTAAAGGAGCAACAACAATTTCTACCATTATTAACCTTTTATAAATACCAAGCGTGAAAACTTCATAATTCTAACCTTTCATAATTACTAGGATGCATTATCATTGTAGTTGTTGAACACGACAATACTTTGTTGATTAACCTTTTATAAATCACGTCCACCCCTTAAGAAATTTAAAAATCTAAATCGGTCCCTATCTACTTTGAAATATATACATTCTAATCCCTATCAACTTTGAATAAATGCATTTTCAGTCCTTGATAATGTTCTTTCCGGTTCTTAACCAATGACTGAAACGTACATATATCAAAGTAAATAGGGACCGATTTGGGTTTTTAAAATTCTTAAAAGGTGGGAAGTCCATCGAGCAAATAATTAGGAATCGAAAAGAACATTTACTCTAAGTATTTTTAGAACATTTGTTAGCAAAATTTTATTATCTGCAGAGACAAATCCCACTTTGTGCAAGTTGGTAGCTATTTAAATATATGAAGATACCACATTGCTACTTTTGGTCTCAAATAACTGTTGTTGAAGAAAGTTTAAACAATATTATTAATGAATTATTTACATCAACATTCCTATAAAATCAAGAAGAGTGACATTTTTAATGTTGGAGAATTTGTTTAAATAACAATTTCTATAACTATTTCACTGTTAGAATATTTCCTATTATTAAAAAAAAGTAAAAATTTGAAATTAATATTAAATATATTTAACAAAAAAATCATTTTTTAACCGAAGAATATCACCACATTCACGAAAAGAAAGGACTGCTATATCATTACTAAAAAAATTATTATTAGCGGCTAATTTGTTTTTAGTGCCAATAAAATAGCCGTTAATTATTTATTTAATAATTAGACAATAGTTATATTATGTTTTATCTCTCGTTAAAATGTTTTAGCAGCAATTATACAATTAGTAAAAACCTTTTTAATAATTACAAAATATTAAATAATATATAATTGTCGTCATAATATTTAATAATAACAATGAATATATAATTGTTTCAAAAACATGTTAAATAAGATATATAATAACCATTATATTATTGTACTAAAAAATGTATCACCAAAAATATTTTTTGTTGTAGTGTATGCTCAATTAAATAATTTTATTATTAGATAATTAAATTTTTTAAAAATTATTATTATAAGACAAACTCTTTAAAATGTTGCGTGTTGGGGGGTTTCACTAATTTCAAATTCTTTTAATTTAGACTAAAATAATGACTCTCCACTTATATATACAGTAGTAGATATCTCAACTCTTGGACTTGCAAGCAAAAAAGATATCAAGAATAAGAAATTCACGCTAACTTGTTAGAAAATAGAAAGATGGCCAAGTTATCTTTGGGAAACATTTTCTTACTCTCGCTTCTGGTTTCATCAGGTTCATTATTTTCCATATTTCAATTATTTATTCCCCCTCTTATGAGTGTATGCCTTTGAAATGCTACACCTTTTTTTTCCATATCTCAATTCAGTAAATTTGATTCCAATTAATTCAAACACATTTAAATTAAAGAGTATATTTTCATTTTTATATTCTATAGTATATTAGATTGGAATAAGACAAGATATTGAAATTAAGACATAAATAACAAAAATATAAAAATTAGTGTTCTTCTTATATTTTGTTTGGTGATAAATTAAAACAAATTATAAAAGTCTATTTTTTTTATTTAAAAAATTTAGAAAGAAAAATATAATTATAAAAAATTAATAAGAATAATAAAAGAAAAATAAAAAATTGTTTCTCTGTGTTTTTTCTATTAAAATAGACACAAAATACACTAATTCAATATCTTTAAAAACAATATCTCTATTTACGACTTATTTGGTAAACACGATTTAGTGTCTTGTATCTCTATCTTAAGTAACGTTTGTTTTGAGGTACTGAGACAGAGATTGGGAGACTAAGACTTAGTATCATGTTTGTTGGTTCAGAAATTGGTACTAAAATTTCTGTCTCTATCTCCAGAATTTCAGTATTTCAGTACTTCCAAAAAGTGAGGACACAGAAGACTAAAATTTAGAAATTGAAACTGAAACTTTAATAACATTTTATACGTAAAATACCTTCATTTCAATTAATTAATTTCAGTTTTACTCTTTGTACAAATAAATTAAATTTCATTCTTGTTTCAATTTTTGTCTCTCACTTTACACCAAACAAAATACTAAGATTTATTTCGATCTTTGTCTCTCAGTTGTTTTTCCGTCTCTATCTCTCCACCAAACCCTACTTTAGTAGTCTGTGCATATAAGCAAATGCATCCCTACATACTAAAATATAACGTTTTATTATTAGATTAATTATTTATAAGCTTGGTTTTCAATATTATATATATTTTATTTTGTAGTTATGTGGATGACAAGTTCAGACGGTGCTGCTAGTAGTAGTCAGTTCATTACTGAAGACACTACTTTATGCCGATACGATTTTATGTTTGACGATGATTGCAAACACCACTACCCTCATCGATGTGTCGAGAAATGCTATGCGAAATATCATAGCAAGTTGATTCTTGGAGATTGCATGAAAAAATATGCGGTATCACATGTTTGTAGATGCACCTATTTCTGTAAAGAAAAACCTTCCTTTTTCCGAAACTTAATAAAGGGAAAAGGAAAAGGAAAACCTGAACATAATTAATAATAATACAAGAGGTTGGAATTCAATAATCAATATATAATACATAAGACTAGTTTAAAATCAAAACATAGTCAAAGTTATTGATCAATAAAGAAGTTTCGATCGTTTGCAGTTTAAAATGAAAAAGGAGGAGGATTTTGAAGATTATTAGATATTTTATATTATTTTCAGAATGTGTTTGTAATGAAAATATCTCTATGTATAGAGGTTGGAAATTGGAATGAATTATTGTCGCAATAAAATGAGTTAATTAGTCCAATATGTCTATACTATCATAGTTTAATTTTATCTCTACACAAACATAAAAGTATATATAATTGATATAAAAGTTTATACAGAAATGCTTCAATAATTATTTAACGAGTCATGTGTGTGTACGAATATAATATTTTGGTAGTTATATCCACTATTCCGGTAAAAAAATATATCTCCATTAATAAAAGTGCACATGTGTAATGATTTCATCATTTTATTAGTGATTTATATATTTTTTCAAGTGTGTCATGAAATCGTTATATATGTGTATTTTTATTAATGGAGACACCGTTCTATTGCGGAATGATGGAAGTGACTATGAAATATTATATTCATGTGTACATATGACTCATTAAATGATTTAGGTGTGTGTGAATTTTTGTCCATTCCAACAAATTTAAAAAATGAAAAAATAACCATTTGTAGAAGTTAAAAGTTTTAGCAGTTATTAAAGAGAACAATTTTTGGGAATCAAAATTCATTGGATGGTTTGGCCAAAGTAAAGCCTTGACAATTTAGCAATGCACATTGAAACCATGATTATGCCACTAATGCCTCGGCCAATTCCATGATGAAGATATCATGTTTTGAAACCTGTATAGTGATAGTGACTGTGACCAACTGACCATAATCATCTAAGCTCTGGATTTCTTTCTTATTGGCCTCAATACACAATAGAAGTCTCATTTGAATGGATAGACAGAAACTATTTGAAGCCAATTGCATTGTGATATGAGGCAATAAGAATAATTTGTTTTGGAAAATCATAGTCTTATAGCAGAAAATGTTTCAGATTAACACACCGTTGCTTTAGAATTCTTCCCCAAGATCAACTAAATATTCCTAGTGGAGAAAAATATCGTCCCATTTGCTTCTTCGTTGTTAGTAGTTGGTTTAATTATTCTGTTAGTTTCTGTAGTTTTACCAAAATTGTAATTATGTTCTTATACTTTTTCTTTTTTCAATTGGATTCCTATATTGCTTTAATTTTGTAATTAAGTCTGTTTTAGTATAAAAAATATTAGAATTAATTGAATATTTTTTCACAAATTGAAGGTATTTATAATTAAAAACTTAATTAAATATTTGACCGTATGTACTTTGGTAAAAATATTATGTTAATTTTAACATTTTTAATATGAAAAGAACGTAATTACAAAATTAAAAGCAGTGTAGAAACCTAATTGACAGAAAAATTGATGCTTTGGCAAAAGAAAAGCATTGACAATAAAATTGGATAATAGCCCACCATCCAATTTAAAATCTACTGTCATATTAAGAAAAATTAAAATCGTCCATGCCAAACAAAAAACTGAGGGAGAAGCAAAAGAATTCTATACATGTTCCTTTCTGTGCGTATTTTAAACAAATGAGTTAAAAGTTCCAGCAATTCATATGCATGATTATTGAATACTCACCTGGCCAACACAGAACTTGCAATGAGTTTCATTTCATATCCTGAAAATTGAAAAGCAGATACAATATATTTTTTCTTGTTTTGGGCGTTCTGTAATTTGAAAGAGCACTCCAAATGAAGATAAACTACACAAAATATTGAAACCATGATAATGCAAATACACAACAAAAAGAAAAAAGAATCAATAAGCACTTAAGCAGTGTATAAACTAAGAATACAATAAATACATACAATGATTACCAGTTATCTACACGAGGAACATGTGCTATCTTGTGCCAATCCTCCCCTGTTCCTTCCTTACACCGCTCTTTCAACATTGGGCAGCCAACAATACTCAAATATTCAAGTGAAGTTAAGTGCCGGACACCATCAGGCAAGGATCCCAAACTCTCACAGTAACAAATTGACAGTTTTCGAAGTGAAGATAAGCCTTCCCAACCCTGTTCTGGTAAACACTCCAGTTTATTACAACTCCGAATGCTTAGATCAGACAAAGCAGTGAGTTTTGTGATGTCAGATGGCAGTTCCTTTAATTCACTGCAAGAATCTATCTTCAGAGTTGCAAGGGAGGTCATGTTGTTCATTATTCCTTCTGGGAAGCACGACACTTGATCATTTAGATCAAGAGATAGTACATTAAGAGCGTTGAGATTAGAGATTGACTTCAGTTGCTCATTGCTACAATACCAAACAGTGAGGTCCTTAACACTTGGAAGGCACGGCAATTGCAGTTTAGGGCATTTAGAAATATAGAGTTTAGAAAGAGAGGGGAACATGTGTGTTGTTTCCCGTTTCATCAATCTCTCCACGTTTGGCAAGTTGGACAAATGCAATTCCTCCAAAGATGGGAATGGCATTGCTTCAACACCATCATAACTTTCATCTTCCTCAATGTACTGCACATGAACCATGCCACTTACCACAAGCTCCTTCAGAAATGGAAGTTTTCCCACTGGAGGAAGATGCCCGCACTTTCCACAACTCTCAAGTACAAGAGAAACTAAATTGTGGGTGGCAGAATTGTTTTCCATCCAAGTTGGCCAATGCATTCCCTCATAGCCTTCTATTGTCAACAGCTTGAGTGTGGAGTGAGGTTGAAGCGCTTCAAGTACTTCTTCTACTCCAACAGCTGACTTGGTCTTACCACTGTTGTCCCACGACAAGCATAATTTTCGAAGGTCTTGTTTACCCTTCAAGTTGGCATCTTCAGCTTCAGATATACTCCCAACATTTCCTAGGCCTGAGATGTTTAGCTCTCCTCCCAGATTCAAATGACGTAACTCCGCTAAACTATGCCCTTTCTCTGATTTCACAATGTATACACTTAGTGTTCTCAGATGACGTAATTTGTGAGCGTCACCAAACATACCGGTTAGAGAAAGACAATCATCAATGACAAGATGTCGGAGATTTTGCATCCTAGTCAGGTGTTTCGGTAGATGGCGAAGATTCTTCAACCCTATTAGTTTCAAGATTTCCAGTCTCCGCAAATTGCAAATACTACCAGGCAAGCTCTTTATATACAAATCACTAAGTTCCAAATACCTCAAGCAACTTAAACTCCCAAATGATGATATCTTTCTATCATTTATGCACAAAACCCGAAGAGAATGATTTGTTGGAATCAATCTAGAGCTGAAGGGAAATTCATCTGAATTCAGTTGATACAATGTCCGCAAGGATTCAGCTTTTTCAAAGGCTCTCTTTTTGAATTGTTTTTTGCGAATGCCGTGAAAAACAATATGATGGGGGTTTCTTGAAGAATCATTAAGGTTTTGTTTCTCCAAGCATATACAATCTTGCCCTGAAATTGATTGAGCAAGATCGTGGACTAAATCATGCATCTTAAAATAAATCTCACTAGAGAAGTCATCACTCCTAACATCTTGGAACAATGATTTTTGGTATAATTCATTCCAAACCATGTTGCCAACCTCCTCCACCTCCAAGTTTGGCCTTGATGAAATAAATCCATTACCCATCCAAAGATATATCAATTCCCGCTTCATGATTTCTGTATCTTTGGGAAATATGGCACAGAAAGCAAAACACTGCTTTAGAGTTGGCGATAAACAAGAGTAGCTTAATCTCAAGACACGCATAATATCATTCTCATCTGGTAAACTCCAAACCTCACTTTTCTGAACTTCAAGCCATTCCTTTTCCGTGCTTCTGGATTGCATCAAACCTCCTAATGCCAGTGCTGCAAGAGGCGATCCTCCACATTTCCTGACTATCTCCTTCCCTATTGCAACAAGCTCTGCACGCTCTTCTCTGTCAGCTCCAAATGCGCGGAGTTTAAACAACGACCAACAATCATCATCGGATAGACGGTCCAAATAATGAGGTTGGCATGTTCCCATAATTGTTGCAACATGCTTATCGCGAGTGGACACTAAAATGGAAGAGCCTTTAGATCCACAAGACAATACAGATCTTAACTTATCCCATTTGTCTTGGGTTAATCCCAATTCCATTTCTTGGCTTCTTTTCCATACATCATCTAAAACCAACAAATACTTTTTACTTTGTAGCAATTCTTTCACTTTTTTCTCCATTACATCTAAAGCCTTGAGCTCATACTTCTCATCTGTGATAGCTTCTACAATGGAACGCAAAATACTCTCCATAGTGAAATTCTCAGAAACACACCCAAATCTTCAAATAAAAATTGTTACCTACTTTTGGATCGTTGTAGATCAGCTGAACAAGTGTTGTTTTCCCGAGACCACCTAAGCCAACAATGGGATAGACGGAAAGGAACTCGGAGCTTCGTGATGGGCTAAGAAGAAACTCCATAACTCTCCCTTTATCTTCATCTCGTCCGTACACTTGAGGAACGGCGATAGTTGAGCTAGTTTGACGCCATTCAGCTACTTCACTTGGCCTCTCCCTCAGACCTTGTCTAAGATCAAAGTTGCTTCTTGCTTGAGCAATTCGATCCAACCTCCCTATTATCTCATTCAGCTTCTGTCCAAGCTCACGACGATGCATCACCTTCTTTGGATTCAAAGAAGATAAGAACCCAAGTTGAGAGGATTCAGTAGGCAACTGATCAAGGATATCATCCAGCACATACATGGCATCTTTAAGCTGCTGCAGCCACACCTTGAGAGGACGATTTGACCATTGTTTCTGCTCGGCATCATCAAGAACAGCTTTGATGAGTTCTAAAGTGCGTGACAGGTCTTCAGCCTTTTCCTTGATTCCAAAGAAGGCTGCAAATTCAGTCTGGACAAAAGGGATCAAGTTCTCCAGCACAATTCCAAGCAAGGCCTCCGCCATTTTCAGAAATACAACAAATGAAAGGGGAAAAAGAAAGAAAGGAAGGAAGACAAAGATCGGAGATTGGTTGTGCAAGCAATGAAAAGTGCCTCAAAAGTCAAAATGCATTCTTAGCAACTCGTTAGTCCGTAAAATACTAAAATGAACTCTCTTTTTCAGTTTTTTGTCCTTTTTTTAGTCACGTGCCGAGTCACGTGCCACGTGATGCCTTTACCAACCTACGATGCAATTTTCCGCAGGAAGTAGTAAATAATTATTAAATTATTAATTCCAAGATTAAATCACTAAAAATTATTAATTTGAGGATTGGTCTGTCTCTCTTTCATATTATTATTTCATAGAAATATAAAACATTAATTAAATATATAATATATCATATATAAAATTTTTATCATTATTATTTTATTTCATAATTCATAATATTAATGAAGGGAAATGTATCTATTTAGAAATAATTCTATTAGATAATTAGGTACAAAATAAAAATATTTATTATAATTTTTAAATAAATTTATGAAAAAATGCTTTTATTATTTTACTATTTATACTTTTTTATTATTTTGTAATATTTTACATATAATTATATTTTAAAATTTTATAGTTATGTTTATTTCATTATGCTATGTAAATCAAAGAGTCAATTTTAGTTATTTTTGAATACTTTTTGAATTTGTATCATTTGAGACATTGTCGACAAAGTGGGTTAAACATATATTAATATGTATTTTTATTTTATGCTATTCAAATGATTCTTATAAAAAATAATTTATTCAATATATATATATAATAAGTGTTCTAAAAAAAATATTCTTATTATTATAGATATTATTAAAAAACTAAATGCATTAAGAGAAAAAAATAATTAAATATAAAATATTTACAAAAATAATTTTTTTTGTGTTACAATATAAAAAATTATTACAAATTTAAATTATAAAAAATTCTATCAAATTATACTTATCATAAAAATTCCATCAACTTATAAATTACTAACTTAATAATTATTACAGATTCAAAATTAAATTAAAGATTTCAGATACAAGTGTTACAATTTTTATGCTATTTGATAGAAAAGCAAAAATATTATTAGGCACAACTATTTTAAATTTAATTACACTCTAAAAGAGTAATAACACTGAAGCATTATCTCAATTAAAAATTTACACAACCTTACACTTATATCAATTAAAAATTTATACAACTTTACACTTATATTTGAAGTCAAAGTAAATAATTTTAACTTTAAAAAAAGCTCATAACAATATTTTATTACGAAGACATTTATCCCAACAAAAAATATTAAAATTTAACCGCTGTTACAACAAATAAAATAGATAATATTACAAAAATATTATATTTAAAATATCATTTATATTTTTTATTATATTTTTCATTAATTATAGGAATCAACTTCACTAACACTAATATCATAAGATGATATACCAATCAAAAGATTAACTAAAAAGAAAAAAAATTCAAGACACATCTTTAAATAAAAAATATCTATACAAAGATAAAACAAAAGAGATAACAGAAAGAAATAATATATTTTCACAAAAACATATGACCAAACAATTATAATTTTAATAATAACTAAAAATAAAAAAAAGTACAAACACCACATAAAAAAATTAAATTTATCAATTAAAATCAATACAAAAATAAAAACAACAAATAAAAATTATTTATTTTAATTTTTTTATGTTAATCTATCTCTTTATCTCGTTTAAAACTTTTTAGTCATTTCTTTTTCTCTTTATCATCTCAACATATTATTGTAGATATAATTAATAATTCTATTATAAAACTAAATAGATATGTCTATCAATTGCAGTGTTATTTCTGTTAATGATTTTTATAATATTGGTAACAAGACAATTTTTGCGATTAAAATTTCTTTTTAATAATATTAAATGTCTTTTTAATTATTTAATTTATATTATTGGGTAAAAATTCAATTTGGCTTTTATTCATTTTTACTAAGATTAAGACGCCCCTTATTCAAAAAAAATAGATATTTTAATTTTTAATTTTTTTATTTTAGAATAATACAACTTTTAATTTCTATTAAAAAATTCGTTAAATAAAAATAAAAATTAGTTTTATAAAAATTTTATTTGTAATTTATAACGGTTTAAATTCACAACGTTTTTTTTTTAACAATGTAACTATGATTATTATTATTACCACCTTTTTCATCTTCATCATTATTACTTTTACCTCTAATCGTTATCTCTTTTACTGTCATCATCACCAATACAAATATCATCAATATTAATGTTATCTTATTTCATTTATTGTTCGATATTATTTTTTTTGAAAAGGTCTTTGTTCTGTAATTATTTTTTTCTGCGACATCATTTTCAGTAATGGTTTTTCTCCAATTAACCACCACCAATAAAATTTTTTTAAAAAAATAAAGTTATTAATAGTTTATGTGAGCAGTGATGGACCCAAAAAGTTTATATTGGAGGACAAAAATAATATACACAAAAGATATGTTAATCAAAATTTAAAAAAATAAAAGTGTACATTAATTATTCGAATAGAAAAATAAAAAATTACATATAATAAAATAGAACGAAAGATATTTTTTGAAATATTTTTTTATTATTATTTTTAAAGATAAAAAATATATATTCTAAATTAGTAAATTGATCAATTGACTTTAAAAATTTATATGCAACATAATTACATATAATAAAATAAAACAAAAGATAAAAAAATAAATGATAAGGATCACTAAATTGAGAATAAAATAAAATATATAAATTCATGAAGAAAATAAAAAATTAGATTAATACTTAAACTATAATTATTTGAATTAAAATTTGTAATTCAAAATATCAAAAAGAGAAACAATGAAATTGAAAGATACATAAAGTCATAGAGAGTTATATAAAAAAATAGAGAATTTAAAATTTACATTTTGATGAAGAGAAAATGACCACTAGAAAATAAATAAAAAAAAGGTTGAAAATATGAAATTAAGGAGAGGATTTAAGAGAATAAAAAAGTGGTGATGGTTGGAATTTGAGAAATGGAGAAGACTAAATTTAATTAAATTAACTGATAGTCAAAATAATAAAAAGATAAAGTGAATTTAGGACTTTAAATAATTGAGCCAAATTTATTTGTAATTGGATCATTTAAAATTTAAAATAAAAACATATTATATATGTATATTTTAAAAAAAATTGAAATAAGAGTAGGGGCAAGTGCCCCATTATACTATGCCCCATTATACTAAGTAGGTCCGCCCCTGTATGTGAATTTAAAATTCCTATAAATTATAAATAAAATCCCAATAAAATTAATTTTTGTTACTATTTAACGGAATTTTTAATAAAAAAATCACAATGTCCTAAAATAAAAAAAATTGAGGATCAAAATGTCTTTTTTTAGACAAAAAATATGTTATTTTTTGTAAAAAGGGACAAAAATTTAATTGAATATTTAATATATATTTTTAAATAATTCTCACAATAATTAATAAGATATTTTTGTAATTAAAATTTTTTTTTAATAATATTAAATATCTTTTTAATTATTCAATTTATATTTTCTAAAATATAACTTTTGAAGTCTGAAATAATGGTGACAACAAATATTAACGAATATTGGTATTTCAAAAGGCAACCATAGTAAAATAGATGAATTATAACTTATAAGATTAATTATATAAAGCATTATATGTGTTGGATTCTAAATTATAAATTAAAAAAACTTTAGATTTTTTTAAATACACATTAAATAAGTTAGTTATTCATTTGTTTCTTTAGTATTTTTTAGGGATAAGTATTGTTTTGGTCTCTTAACGTGTAGGGTCGGAATTGAAATCATTTCTCACGTAGTTTTTTTTTTAAAATCGTCCTAAACGTTTTATTTCATATTAAAATCGTCCTTTTAATTTTTTATGGACAAAAATACTTTCTACCATCACCAGCACTTTTACCACCATCAAATATATCAAATCAGATTCAAAAACATCAAATTAGATTAAATAACATCAAATTCACCAACAAAATCAACACACAACAATAATACAATAAAAAATAATAAATCAAAATTAGAATTAAAAACAAAGATAGAAGTTAAAACAGAAGAAGTAGAAGAAGACACAGAAATCAAATAAGCAGAAGAAGCAGAAATAGAAGCTCAAGCAAAAGCAAAATCGTGTCGCACCCAAGGGAGAGGGAGAGAGGGACGCGAGCCAGTGACCAAGGGGAAGGAGTCGCCGCCGTCACATGCGTCACCATCGAGGTGAGGAATGTGTCGGTGGCCGCCGAAGAGAGAGACAGAGAGAGCGAACCCGCAAAAATGGAGAAGACGCAACGGTGATAGTGAGTGGTCACCAGTGTTGCCGCCGCTTCCGTCTTTCCTTCCCTCTCTTCTTTTTCCTTTCCCTTTTCCTTCGCGTATCCTTTTTCTTCCTCCCCCAACAACGCGTTCTTTTCTTTAATTTTTTTAAATTTTTTATAATTTTTTTATTAAAATATGGGTAATTTACTAAAAAAATTTAAAATTATTAAAAAAAGTCATTTTAATATGAAATAAAATGTTTGGAACGATTTTAAATAAAAATTTACATGAAAAATGATTTTAATTCTGATTCTAAACATTAGGAATCAAAATAATATTTATTCCTATTTTTTAATAATAATTTATAGGGAATGTGTGTGCTTTATTGTTTAAAAAAACCAATGCACATAAAATATTAAAATGTCAGCATAATTTTTCCTTAAAAGAATTTAACAACCCACTCTGTAGCATGTTTATATAGCTTAATTAGATAAACTTTCTGTAAAGCTCCATTGCTGTCGGCAGTGTCGGGCACACGTAACTTAAATCAAATTGGAATCAAAACGACCATAATATAATTCTTGTTATAATTTTATATTCTTTTAATTTATGTAAATTACTAAAAGGTACATGATATTCGCAATTGTTTATAATACCTTGTAACTTGGCAAGGTGCATTGATGTAGTAATTCTAATTGTTGTTTCTTGTTGTAATTCTAATTATTCCCATTCATCAGCACCTTCAGAAGATTGCCATTTTCAAATCATACAAAGTAACGCACAAAAGCATTCACCTACACAACCAACACAAAACGAGGTCAATACTTTTATACTTACACAGAAATCATATTTGAATCTTAATTTCATTTTGGTATCAAAATCCTTTAACTAAAGTTCTATTGATCCTCGCTCTTTATTTATTTATTTTGTGAAAAATAATCCTAGTTCTAGAAAAGAGTTTTGAATTGGAATAGCTGACAAAATATCAAATTCAATTATGAACACATTAGTTACATACAAATCAAGTGTAGGAATGGTGTAGACAGTAGACATGCCCACAAATCAAGTGTTCAACCTTCAAAGAGAAAAACTTAATTCTTGCTAACATATGCTATGCTTTAACAACATATTTTAAAAGTAGAATTTAATTTGTATGCACGGTAAAAAAAATTGTATACACATAATTAATTATATATTATTATATTAATAAAATTATTTCATTTTTAGATTTATTACTTAAAAATTATTTAAATATATGAATTTAATTGAATGATTTGTGTAAATTTATATCAAAATTAAGTTCTTAAAAATATTATTAAAAATTAGATTTGAGGGTTATTATTAATTTATTATTAAACTTGTAACTATGAAGTACGAGCTCTACTCATTAGTCATTACACTCTGAACCTCGTTTTAGAACACTTGATAGTTTGATCGAAATAAACACAGTTGTGCAGAGTGATTCAAAGAGTTGCATGTGCAAATCCAATTGAGAGAGAAATGGGATTCGGAATCCTCAGAAACCTCATTCGCCCTCTCTCAATCGCATCATCAACTGCCCTAACCTCTCGCATAACAACCGCCGCCGCCACCACAACGACGTCGTTTCGTGGCCTCCTCTTCGCATCTCCGAAGCAAGATCCCTGCTTCTTCAAAACGCACCAATGGATTCTTCCCCTTTCGAACCATCTCCATAGCTTGACTGACACGCGCTTCCCCAAACGCCGTCCCGCTGATAAATCGCGCCGAAAGAGAGCCTCCTTGAAACCCCAAGGCGCGTCACAAGCCTTTTCTTTTCTTTCAAAAACATTTTTTTGTGGTTTTGCTTTTGAATCTGTTCGTTGAAGAATGAAGCTGTGGATTTTTTTTTTTTCTGTGCGTGTATTTTGCAGGGCCTTATGCTTGGGTTGAGCATACCCCTGGCGAAACCATTCTTCCGAATAAGCCAAACGAAGGGAGTATCAAGAGGAGGAACGAGAAGAAACGCATGAGGCTGCGCCGTGCTTTTATTTTGGTGCGCTATTTTAATTCCCGAAAATTGAAATTCAGGCATTGAACAATAGAGGGTTTAGACATGGTTTTAAATTGTAGTCCTCAATAGTATTTAGGGTTTATGATTAATAGCAAAAATAACTATCTTTCCTTTTTGTTTGTGTAATAGGAACATTGTAGAAATTACGCAGGCTAGGAAATTCATTTTTGCTCTGTTTGTTGGTTGTGTAAGGATTGGATGGTAGCTTTAAAATGAATAGCTATTCTTCTCTGGAAGTGGTTTGGGGGAGTGTGAGGGCATCATCTTGTTTTGTTTTGAAGAGGACAATTTAATTGTCAAGAAATTGACATTTTGTTTTTGGCTCCTAGACCAGGGTACTCCTAACACCTGCAAGCATTTGTATCATAACTTATAAGTCCAATGTAGAAGCTGGGGAACTCTTCTTCCTCAAGTGATAATTATTAGTTAAAAGAAGATTTGATAATACAATGGGATTAGATTATATTTGGCTTGATACTTAACATCGTACATAAAATGTCATGCATGAGTTAATTCGCATGTTAAAAATTTAAAAATCTCTTAGAAAGATACATTTAAGTGTGTGTTAGATACTATGATGATAATAGTTTTCCACCTCCATTAATTATTTTCAATGTGGAATTCTCTGGCATTTACAGGCAGAAAGAAAGAAAAGGATAGCTCAGATGAAAGAAGCTAAACGGAGAAAAAATATGAAGAGGATAGGGCGCAAAATGGCTGCAGTTGCAAGAGAAAGAGAGTGGGCACAAAGGCTGGCCGAGCTGCAGAGACTCGAGGCAGAGAAGAAAAAATCCATGGCCTGACTTTTCTTTGAGATCTCATCTGAAATGGTAATACTGGTTTAGCTTTTGAGCTTGTCATGATTTGAACTCTCTACAAAACCCCCTTTAGTGTACCTTCAACAGTGTATTTTCTGTTAATTTGTGGTCGGGTGCCTATTTCAGCCCTTTTTTTCTTCCCTGAACTGTAGTATTGTCGAACTTCCCCGGAATCCCTGCCCCTGTCTAGAGAGTAAAGTTTTACAAGTGTTTTTTTAGAAACAAAAATGAGAATAACCTGTCTGTTGCAGATGCATGAGCATTACTGATGTCACACTTATGATTTTGGAATTAATATGCACAAAAACCTCGTATCTTCCCTCTTTATGTACCTTGTAGAAAGTTCAATCATCTTCCCTAGTTATGTTTTTGCTGCATGTTTTGGTGAGGTTATCAACTGACTAGTTTGTTAAGTCGCATTAAGGAGAAGCGAAGATAACGATAGTTGTTGAAGGTCTCTAGCAGTCCTGCTCTTGATTGTGTTGGTTTGTTTAGTTGCAGTATTTTTGTATGAAAGCAAATTGACTGTGTATTGGTGTATATATTCAAATGCTTCCAAGGGTGAAGACTGCTCTTCTTACCAAGAAAACTTCCCTCAGTCTCAGGTCAGGGCCAAAGGGGCTGGGACCAGCCCATGGGTCACTTTTCTGTTAGTCGTCAACATACATGGGAGCAATCCGTTTGATGGGAGGAATCGTTGATGTCTTTAGGTATTAAATTTGTCAGAAACAAAGTGTCTAATCGAGAATTTCTTGGAGAATAATTCGGAATTTCAATCTATTTATAAAGTTTTTGCTACATATAAATATTTTTTCATTCTTGAATTTGAAACACACTTGTGGTCACCTCGTAGACCAGAGAGTTTTTCTTACAGATCACTTTCAAATGACTCGGTATGTAACAAAAATCCCATACAGCTTCCATAGTTTCCTTGGCATCTTCAGAGCAATAGGGATTCACTGATAATGACTTCATAACTCTTGATACATTTGTTCAGATTTCATTTCAATTATTCAGCAATGAATAAGTTACAGTGAGCAAAATGTATAAATCATGACAGAAGGAAAAAATTCTGGGCTTTGATTTAACAGCAAGGTAAGTCATTTAATGACCAATGGAGCATAGACAATGGATAAACTTTACAAGTCATGCAACATTGTAATTTGTCATTTCAATGAACTATAGAAAATAGAACATACACTATAGAAAGTAGGTCTAAACTTTATAATTTGAAAAAAGTTTAGCTAACATGTCCTCTAAATATTGTTTTTCTATTTAATGTTGTTTAAATTTGTTTTGAGAAATACTGATTTTTTAATTTATTTAAAAAAAATCCTCATTGTGAGAGTTAGATATGCTGTAATGAGTATTGGCGGTCTTGTCTTGTCCTTGAATATAATTGAGCAAGTGCGAACTAATAATGTTAGAGGGAGAAAATCAAATTGGATTGATCTAGTGGTTAGCTCACTAGTTTGCTTAAGTGTTGTGAGTTCGAATTCTGCCTTATACATGCAGCAATTCATTGGTCAGCGGCAAACCTTAAAATGAAGCTTCGATTTGCTACGAATTTTAAAGTACTCTATTGTTGACAAGTGGCACTTAATAGTAAAAGTAGGAAATGGCAGAGTTAAAATACTTAAAAACTTGAACATTTCTCTAAGACTATTGCCGTTGTATTTCGTCTTAACTATTGTCAATGAAACATCTGTATCCGTGTGTATTCATGGACAAATTATTTTGAAGCGAGGCTTTTCCTTCTTTTGAGGACTGCATCAGTCTTGTAATTTTGTATGTTACGCATGTAAACATCTCTTGAAAGATACATTTAAGTGTGTTTGATACGATGTTGATAATAGTTTTCCATCTACATTAGTACTGGTTTAGCTTTTGAGCTTGTCATTTGAACTCTCTACAAAAAACTCTTTAGTATACCGAATAATTTTTGGTAGATTTGTGAATTCTACTTTTAATGTCGTGTTATTCATAGGTAGTAGTAGTAGTGATGCAACAAGTATAAATTGGAGATTGTATTTACCCTTTTAACTTTATATTTCAGCAATGCATATCAAAATAAAATTGTTAAATCTCAAATATCAGAAGCATAAATCTTTGATGTTTCTGTAAGCAAAGAATTATTAAATTTGTCAATATATACTAGAATTTAATTTTAATGCACTATTAGTGTAAAATAATTTTATATGTATATCCAATTACGTAACGCTATATCAATAAAAGTAATTTTCTCTTACATTTATCACGTAGTCATCCAAAAAAACATATATAATTGGACTCTGTTAATAGATCAAAATTAAACTTTATATACTAACTCAAACTTTGCACATTGATCATATATATATACTCACACACTCAACTTTCAATGTCTTCTCTTTTTCCTTCTTTTCTTCTTCTACATCATTTTCTTTCTCCAACTTCAATTCTTCTCCCTTGTCTTTTCCTTCTTTTTCATTTTCTTCTCTTTTTTTTCTTCTTCTAGTTAATTTTTGGGATCTTCTATGTCTCCTTATTCTTTTTCTATGTTTTTTCTCTTCTTTATTTATTTATTTGTTTGTTTCTCTGTGAAATTTAAAAAATTTTATAAAGAAAAAGAAATACAAAAAAAAGTTGTTCATATTAAACATAGAAATTTTGTGATGATAAACACAAAATTTTTAAAAGATAAACACAATTTTTTGAATATAATCTTTAAAAAAATTATTGAGAAAAGAATATAAAATTTACCACAATAAAATCAGATATATTTTAAGATAAATATAATTTTTTGAAAAGAAAAAAAAAACACAAAAACTTATTGAGCATAAACACATAAATGTTCTGCTTATAAATACATTTTTTTTAAAAAAAATAAACACAGCTTTTTGAATAGAAACCTAAAAAAGAACACACAGAAATTTGTTAAGAAAAAACACAAATTTAGGACGATTTATTAAGAAGTTTTTTTAGAGTGATACACAATTTTAAAAAAATAAAATAAAAAAGAACATATAATTTCTGTATTATGCAACTAAAATTCATGTCTTTTTTTAACAAAAAAATATGTGTATTAATTTTTCCTTTGTTGTTATTACACAATTTCTTTGTGCTTTTTTTCATATCATTGTTAACTCAACATTTTTGTCAATACAAATGGATTACCAATCTCTTAGTGATTTATTGTAATCAGCATTAAAATCTTGTCTTATCCATTCTTTATCAATCGATAATGGTTCTTCCTTTATAATTACTGACATAACTTGTGATTCTCTTGGATCAAATTCTGAAGGTGATTTATATACAGCAATAATAATAATAATAATAATAATGATAATGATAATGATAATGATAATGATAATAATAATAATAATAATAATAATAATAATGATAAT
>NC_029780.3:2655773-2699835 GCF_000817695.3 Arachis duranensis
CCTGTACCAGCAAAACCATTATCATTAAGACCTATGACAATGTCACAGGTTGTAAAAGCATCATCATCATCATCATCATTACCTTCTAAGAGCCCTTCAATTACTACTAATAATAAATTCACATTATTACAGCCATCAGATCTCTACAACACTCAACCTTTGAAAGAACAGTTTCCTTATTATGAAAAGCCCAATCCTATTAAAATATTAACCATTGAAAAAGAATGGTTCAAAAAAGACAGAAAAACCCTATACAAGACTATTTTCCCAAACACTTTCCATTACATTCCTATTAACCCACAAAAAACCCAGAAATTCTATGAATTCATATTAGTAGACACTGGGTCTATTGAATTAACCCATTATAGAGACTCCAATACCAAACAACCTATTTACTCAAAAATAAAAATCATGAAAATATTATCTTTACAAGAATGGGAATTACCCCCATATCAGTCTAAAAACTTTTCTTTGAAGTTTGAACCTCAAAGCTATACCTATTATGATTACCAAGAAGCATGGAACCATATTTTATTCCTATCACCAAGTCCCCATTCTTGGTTCATATGGTTCAGGAAGGGGATATCATTACAATTTCCCAAATGGTTCCAATCATGGTTCCAGAATTTCGGACCGATAGAAGCCTTCTTCCCGAAAGAAGCCAGCATGGCGTATGAATACTTCAAAAGCAAGTCATCATTTCTACAAGAGTACAAATTCATTTCCTTTATAGCAGCTATGGGAATAAGCTGGATTATGACTTGGGAATATGATTCAGCAGCATATGAGGAATGTGCAAGCATACAATATTTAGTAAGAATAATAAAAATTAAGTGGTGGAACAAATATGATATAAATCTGCTAAGTAAAAGAGCTATTGATCAATGGTTAACAACATCACAAAAGCGTCCGGCAATAACAGCCTCAAGCACCAACAATGAACAAATAGCGTATAAGAAAGAAACTCAATTCTTAGCACAGAAGAGACAAATTATGGCAGCATTAGCCGCAGCAACTTCAGAAGAAGATATTCAAAACTCTTTACAAGCAATACAGACCGTGCCTCTTGGAGAAGATGAAGAGGTCCAATCCAGCCCAGCTTATTATTATCAAGACTCACAAGATCCATTTGAGATGTAACAAAGTAATGTATGTGTAAAAGCCCAATCATGTGTATGTGTAAAAGCCCAATCATGAAAAAAAAAAGGGTAAAAAGTAAAAAGTAAAAAAGTAAAAAGTAAATGTTGGCAAACAGTAAAAGCAAACAGTGAATGTCGGCAAACAGTAAATGTCGGCAAACAGTAAAAGCAAACAGTACTGTCGGCAAATAGTACCCAAATAGTCACCATTTTGGGTCTATAAATACCAAAGCCCTCACTCATTTAAGGGCATCAAAAACTTGAATACTCAAGAAATCTCTCTACTCTCATATCTTCTTACTTTATAAATTCTCCAAGTATTTGTAATCATCTTCAAGAATTGTATCAACTTTGCAAGCAATAATAGTACAAGACTATTTCTGTAAGCTTTATTCATCCTTTTAATCTCTTTATTATTCTATTCTGTTTCTTTAAATACAATGTTATTACTGCATAAAAAGCTTAAATCTTTAAAGTTTCTTAGAAGAAATATGAAAATGAGAAGATTAGCCCTAGCAAGAAGATACATAGAAATAATAGCTGAATCTTCTGAACTAAGTGAAGAAATAGAAAAGTTAGATAAAAAGATAATCAAGATAAGAAGTATGTTAAAAAATAGTAAAGTAGTAAGATCCGTAAAAAGCTTCAAAGAAAACATTAAGAACTGCTGGATTTATCATGTTCGTAAATTACATTATATTCATAGACAAAATATGAAAACTTTACAACAAATGGGTCAACCATTAGTACAAGCTCAACCTCTACCAGCCCAACCTTTAATATAGATGGATTAAGTGAACAAGCCATTTTAGATCAAATGTGTAATATGACTATGGCTGCCACTGCCTATAAGATGAGAAAAGCTTCTGATAAAGAGGCAGCAATTATGATAACCCAAGGTTTTACAGGACAATTAAAAGGTTGGTGGGATAATTTTCTCAGCCTCCAAGAAAAAGAATTAATTATTAATAGTATTAAACAAGAGGATCAGTCATCAGACGCTACATCCACATTAATATACACCATTATTAAAAATTTTGTAGGAGATCCCAGTATTTTTAAAGATAGGATACATACTCAATTAATGAATTTAAGATGTCCAACCATGTCTGATTATAGATGGTATAAAGATGTTTTTATGTCAAAAGTTATGATAAGAGATGATGCAAATGCACCTTTCTGGAAAGAAAGATTCGTAGCAGCCTTACCAAAATTATTCTCTGAAAAAGTATTACAAAAACTACAAACACAGTTTGGGACCCAGATTCCCTATAATTCATTAACTTTTGGACAATTGCATAATATAATAGTACAAACGGGTATAGAGGTATGCACAGATACCAAGATACAACAGAAAATAAAACAAGAAAGTATCACGGGTAAAAGAGAGCTTGGCACTTTTTGTTATCAATATGGAATAACTCCTGAAAAAGCACCTAGTGGACAGCATAAAGTTAAAAAGAGAATTTATAAAAAACCTAAATATAATATAGACAAACCCCTTTATTATGAACAGAAATATCATAAAAAATTCCATAAAACCCCTAAAGGAAAACCTAAATTTTCTAATAAGAAAAAACCAGTAACATGCTGGAAATGTAAAAAACAAGGACATTATGCTAATAAATGTACAACAGAACAAAAAATAAATAAAATAGAAAATAAAGAAATTAAACATGCTTTAACAGCCATACTAATCAATTCAGAATCAGAAGAAGAATCAAGTTATGAAGATTCTTCTGAAACTGAAGACTATTTTATACAACAATTAGACTTTATGTCAGAAGAAGAGAGTTCAGGAAGAAATAGTGGAAAAGAGGAACAGGATATTAATAATTGTTTAGGAATAGGATTATGTAACTGTAGAAACTGTGAAAAAACTGTAAATGTTTTAACTAAAGAACAAACTTCTACACTAGTCAAAATAATTGACAAGTTAGAAGATACACCATTAAGGGAAGAGTTTATAAGACAATTAGCTGAATTAGTTAAAAAAGAAGAAGAAAGTAAGCAAGAAATAAGACCAATAGAAATAAAAGAAATTTATAATCGTTTTAAAAATCCACAAGAAGAAGTTTCTCTTAATTCTCTTAAAGAAGAGATAAAAAAGTTAAAAAGAGAAGTTTCAGAATTAAAACAACAAAATATTAATATGGACTACAGATTACTAAAAATAGAAGGAGAAAACATAATAAAAATCCAAGAACAATCTTTGCAAAATAATGAAGGGACTAGTAATATAACCATCCCTGAGAATTATATTAACCTAGGTACAGAAAATTATATAAATATATTAACATTATTAGTAAGTCAAAAATGGTTCACTACGATAACTTTAATAGTAGGAGAAGAAAAATTTGATTTAATAGCTATGGTAGATTCAGGAGCTGATGTTAATTGTATACAAGAAGGATTAATACCCACAAAATATTATGAGAAGACTACAGAAAGAGTCTTAATGGCAGAAAATGACAAAATGACTATAGACTATAAGTTATCTAAAGCAAAAATTTGTAAAAATAGGGTATGCTTTGCCACTACATTCTTTTTAGCAAGAAATATATCTCATCAAGTTATATTAGGAAATCCTTTCACATTATTATTATATCCCTTTAATGTCGACATAGACGGAATAACTTGTACAAGAATCCCTAATCATCCTGTCCATTTTGAATTTCTCACAAGACCAAAACAGCATGGACTCAATATGTTACAATACCTATCTACACAGGTTAGTGTAATGGAAACAGAAGTAAAACAAATTAATTGTTTAAGTCTAGAAAAAATTTTACACCACTTACCGCGTCAAGTCAATATCATAGAAAGAAAAACAAGACAAATTAATTACTTAAACCAAGAAGTTATACATAAAAGAATAGAAGAGCAATTACAAACTCCAGACATACAAGATAAAATAAAAGCAATTGAAGAAAAAATTAAAAAAGAATTATGTAGTTTAAATCCCACATCTTTTCAACATAGAAAATTACATGAAATATCTTTACCATATGAAGATGGGTTTAATGAAAAAGATATACCAACAAAGGCAAAACCAATACATATGAACAAAGAGTATCTAGAATATTGTAAAAAAGAAATACAAGAATATCTAGATAAGGGACTAATAAGGCCTTCAAAATCACCCTGGAGCTGTACAGGCTTCTATGTGATGAAAGCATCTGAAATAGAAAGAGGTGCTCCAATATTAGTTATCAATTATAAACCTCTAAATAAGGTATTAAAATGGATTAGGTATCCTTTACCAAATAAAAGTGATTTAATTAAAAGATTAAACAAAGCAAATATCTTTTCAAAATTTGATCTAAAATCAGGATATTATCAAATTGCAGTAAAAGAGAAAGATAGATATAAAAGAGCCTTTATAGTACCTTTTGGACATTATGAATGGAATGTAATGCCTCAAGGATTAAAAAATGCTCCGAGCGAATTTCAAGAAATAATGAATAATATATTTTACCCACATATAGAATTTATCATCATCATCATCATCATCATCATCATCATCATCATCATCATCATCATCATCATCATCATCATCATCATCATCATCGTATATCTTTAACTTTTTTTTATACTACAATAAAAATATTTATAATTGTTTTTATATGAAAAAATATATATTTTTTTTATCATTAGATGATAAATTATAGGTTTAATTTTGATACGTTATCATCATCATCATCATCATCATCATCATCATCATCATCATCATCATCATCATCATCATCATCATCATCATCATCATCATCATCATCATCATCATCTTTAACTTTTTTTTATACTACAATAAAAATATTTATAATTGTTTTTATATGAAAAAATATATATTTTTTTTATCATTAGATGATAAATTATAGGTTTAATTTTGATACGTTATAAATGTGTTACTTTTATTTAAAGTGTAGCTAAATAAAAAAATTATAATTTTAACACAAATATTTTTATCATTTTATGAGAAGATGTTTTTGAGTAGATTTTTTTTTTTTTTGGCTGCAATACATATCAATCAAACACAAGACAAGATCCCATCTTCATTCTTCAATGTTACACGTTCAATAATAGTGCAAGAATGCATACTTCATAACAGAAGCAACAACATTCATTCATTCATTGCAGTACCAATAATAAACCCCTTTTCCAAATACCCTCTTTATGAATAAATCGAACAATTTAGAATAAAACCACCGTTTCCGTTTCAGAATTGAATGTGGCACCTCAATAGCAAGTGAAAACCCACAACAGCACACAGCAACATTAATAGTCTCACAAACAACATTGACCGAAAACGAAAAAATCCAATTGCTACTTACGTGTGTTTATTATCTTTACCCACCTAACTCTTTTTCCGATCAATAACTAATTTGCTCAACTAAATGAGTTGCTCATTTAAGACTTTCAACAAACACCTCGCACTCCTCTGCTTCCATAAGTGCATCACCTCTTATGGTTTCATACCTTCACTTTCTCACTTTCTTCCACCGCTTCTGAGCTCGCGTTCCGCTCAGCTTCTACATCACTTGGGTGAGTTTCCATTTTCATCAGGTCCTTGTTGTTTTCTCTCTCTTTCTCTTTGGCTTTCTGACATGAAACTTTTTTTGTTTGTTTGCTAGTGTTGTTTCTTCTTTGATTTCTTTTGTGTCATATGGGTTAAAGGGTATATGAAAAATTCAGTTTTGAAGTTGAGTTTGATAGAGTGTGTTATTGGGGTGTCACCTTTCCCAATGCAGCTGTAATTGGTTTGTGTTGGTTTCTTCTACATGATGATGAGAAAAATCATCTCTTTAGGTTGAATTTGATGAGAAAAATGGGAAAATAAATGGTCTTGGGTGAAGTAATTTTACCTGAAAGTTTTCTTTTGTGGAGCTTTGTTCCCTTGTAGCTATTAGCTAATGATCATGTATGGGCAATTAAGTTAACATTTTTCGTTTTTGATTTTTGATCAAGTTGTAAGTATGTACAAATCTGAGTTGAGTTATTTGGACCGATATTTTGCATGTGCAATATTTATGATCAAATTACACTCTTTGGTTACTGATTTCTGAACCATTGGTTTGTATTTTGAAAATCACAATTTTTAGCCTTGGAAGAAGAAAACTGTAAAAGGTTCCTTCGGTTGTGATTAGGACTAATTGTAGCTGCTTTTATATCTAGATGCTGTATTAGAGTAACAGTTTTTAGTAGATGGACTCTGTCCAATAAGATGATATTTACATTGATTTTTGTGATGATTTGATGATGATGCTGATATTCCTGTGCTGGAAGTGTTGAACGGCCAGCTTGGTTCTGAGCAGTTATCAGTTTATTGAACTTGAATAGTCACTTTAACAGATATCAATTAGATAATGTAATTCTATGGTTAAAAAATTTATATATTGTTAATATCTAATGAATCCATTTATTTGATTGACTGAGTGGTTTCTTCGTTTTAGACAGCTTCTCATTCTGCTTCAGTTATGGAGGTGTTCAAAGCAGTTGCCAAGAACGAACTTGCAACTCATGGAAGTGTTGCTATCAGAGCTGACCAGAAGAGTTATAGTTACAGGCAACTAATCTTGTCCGCAGAGAAGATATCTAATATATTGTGCGGCAGTGATGTAAAGGCAGTGAGTCAAACTTTAAGTTTTTATTTTTGTTGCCTATTGATTGATAAAATAATACTATTGCTTAGCATTTCATCAGAGTGATCAACAGGAGAGCCATAAGGCTTAACTATTAAGAATTATGTTATTTCTCTTTGAAGAATAAAATTATTCGTTAAAGAAAAAGGAGAGTACAGGAAGAATGGATGGCAAGGTATCTTCAAACATTAAAACATCGAACTTTAAAACAAAAATATTGACGAATAAGAGTATAGTAGAAATGAAGCTAAGATGCTTAAGCTCATTGCATGTCAGAGATGGCATCTTCTTTGAAATAAACATGGGCAGAAGCAAACCACAAAAATAAGATACAAGTATAATTGTTTCCTTTTACAAAAAGGGCAAAGAGATACCCTAAGACATGCATGTGTGACACTTCCAACTGAATTCAATAACAAAGTTGCTGTTGCATGCTGCAAATTTTCCATAATTCGATGTTTATGCTTATGTGGAACTATGAGAATGCTGTGCTGCATCCACATATAGGTGGAAAAAGAACCATTTTATGAATCTTTGGTGATACTAAAATGCAGGGAAACCTTAGTGGAGCTCGGATAGGAATTGTAGCCAAACCCTCTGCCGAATTTGTAGCTGGAGTACTTGGGACTTGGTTTAGTGGAGGTGTTGCTGTTCCACTTGCACTAAGCTATCCAGAACCAGAGCTCTTACATGTGATTAATAATTCGGTATGCTTTGGAAAGCCTCCCTTTTTTATATGGCTTCCATTTTTTGTTTGTTTGTTTTGTGTTCAAAAGGCTTGTGAACTTTCTCCTGTTAGGAGTGTTTAATTAATTATTTCTTTATATCTTTTGGGTATCTGTTATCTATACTTTCATATAGCTGATTTATTTGTACATGTTTGTCCCTATGAAAGTACGCTACTGATTTGATAGATTTAGTCTAATTGGATGTTTGGACATGATTGAACTATTTTATTCTGGCCTCTGCTGTTCATCTGAACTCACAAAAATAACCATAGTAGCTTCTGGATTAGTCTCTTTGCATGCTTCTGTTGTCATTATTATGTCCAGTTTGTTGCTTCTGCAAGTGTGTTCATTCTCAATTTACAGAAAGGTTGTATGAATATGCCAAGATGATCTCTCTTATACGAGTTATGGACCTATGGAAGCAAGATTTGGTTATATGTTAGAAACAAAGTAGTTGATCCATTTATTTATTCTACATGCCTTTGTGCTCAACTTCTGCTTTATGGATCCAACCTTTAACAGAAATTTGATGATAATTTGTCTGTAGGATGTGTCCACAATACTGAGTACTGAAGATCATAGTGAATTAATGCAAAACCTTGCCAATAAAACCTCTTCTCAGTTTTTTCATCTCCCACCTGTTCTCGCTAAGCCCTCAGAGAAAAGCAGTGATGAAGATTCACAAAATGGGGAAATTGATGTTGATAGAATTTTCCGGGACAATATTGGAAAACCAAGTAAGAAAATAACAATTTCAATTTATTTTTGGTAGCACCTAGCTGATGGTTGTTTCTCATAATTTGTTTTCCTCATCCATTGACCTAGGTGAAGATCCAGCACTGATTTTGTACACGAGTGGGACAACAGGTAAACCTAAAGGAGTGGTTCATACTCACAGAAGCATTGCTGCCCAGGTATGTTGATGATTTGTCTCGATTGTCTAATATCATGGAATAATGGTACATCAATTTCATTTATTGAGATAAAAATTATCTCCCTGAACACCAGTTCTATGTTTTTGCAAATTTTTTGGGTGTGATTAACAAATATCAAATAATACTAGTAATGCTGCAGTGCTGCTTAATAACTTATTTTTAATTGTAATGCAATTCAAGCCTTGTTGATATAACTATGTCAATCCGTTTATATATTATTGTTTTTCAATAATATTTTCCCCTCAACTTTGTGTTGATTTTAGGTCCAAACCTTGGCAAATGCATGGGAGTATACATCTGCTGATAAGTTTCTACACTGCCTACCGTTGCATCATATCCTTGAAAGTTTTTGGTGCATAAATTATTCTACATTTTATTATTAAAACAGTATGATCATCAGTAGATTATTTGCTGAAGATGTGATTTCGGACATCTTTATGATGTCAGTCCTTAACATATGTGATATACATGTTCATGGACTTTTCAATGCTTTATTTGCCCCTCTCTATGCAGGATCCTCGGTAATACTCTTTTTCACTCTTGCTTACAAAACCAAAGACAAATCTAGAGAAAAACAAAACAAAAAAAAGGATAATACATTGTATCCCTTTTAAATAGATGATATTCTGTACTTAATAATCCATTTTGTCCTGTTGAAGGTTGAATTTATGCCAAAATTTAGTGTGAGGGGAATTTGGCAGAGATGGCGTGAGTCATATCCATCCGAAGGATCTAAGGTTGATGATGCTATAACTGTTTTCACTGGAGTAAGTATAGTTCTGCCTAGCACTACGCAATCCTATATGATATAATGTAAGGCAAACTGAAGACAGAACTATATTTGGTGCTATAATCATAAAATATACAATTTATGGGCCATATGATGGTATTCTCTTTTATGCTTCTTTACTTGAACTATTTTGTGTGCTTAAATTCTGCATGCAGACTATTTGGTATCAACTATGAACAGTAATTTCTACAATTAGAAACCTTTTCTCAGGTGATTTTGTTCTCATTATATCCTTTTGTGAATTAAGGTTCCAACTATGTACACCCGGTTGATACAAGGTTATCATGCAATGGATCCTGAGCTACAAGCCACCTCAGCATCTGCTGCACGGAACTTGCGTCTTATGGTGAGACAAATTGCAACCGTGACAAATTGTTTGAAGATAAATGAAGAATTGATTGAATTTGTGAAAATAAAGTGTTATTTTTTTATTTTAATGATTGACTTTCTCAGTGTGTAACTTAGCATGCACGGATGCTTTACTGTTTATTTTGTGTTGTGTTGCATTTTTTCTGATTGTTGACTAATACCTTCATGCCCGAATCTGAATCATGTTTTCATTCAGATGTGTGGGTCCTCTGCACTCCCTCAACCTGTTATGCAAGAATGGGAAGCCATCACTGGGCATCGCTTATTGGAGCGATATGGCATGACTGAAGTAAGTACCCTCTACCTGTTAAGTTGTTCAGCTTTCAACTTTGCATAGAATCACTTACAATGTATTTCACTATTGCCCTCAATAATTTTGTGATGGTTATTCTTAAAGCATCTTATGTTATTATATTAATGTTCATAGTTTGTCATGGCATTGTCAAATCCTTTGAAAGGAGAGCGTAAACCAGGCACTGTTGGCAAACCATTTCCTGGTATAGAGGTCAGTTTAGCTTGCATCTTTATATTTACTATTGACTTTAGATTAGTATATGGACATTGTGGTTGTGATTTCTCATTCCATTGATGCAAAAATCTGTTTGACAATATAGCCTCAACAAAACATTATGAGGATCAGGCTATGTAATTGTCTATGCACATTTATTCCAAAAAGAAAAAAGAAAAAAGGTCTAAGCACATATTTAAGGAAATTAAACTTGCTCTATGTTCAAAAAATTACTCGTATCTGAAGCTTGGGTGAATTGAATTCTTCTATGCTTCTTGTGTTGTTGATGTGAACATGTAAGGTATATCACATGGAATTTTAATGTTGCTTTCTATCTATGCATGATAGGTCAAGATTCTTTCAGATGAGGACAGTGGGAAAGAAGAGACTAAAGTGGGGGAGCTTTGTGTTAAAAGCCCTTCATCTTTTAAAGAATATTGGAAACTTCCGGAGGTACTCTCTGACATAGTAGTTAAATGCACCACATAAACTATGTTCAATTGTTCATCCTTATGTAATACCCTACTCCCCCACTATGCATGTACCATACTATCCTAAGACGACAGATTGTTTTTGAGCAATAGAAAGTTGTGTGATGCTAAAAGATGGAGCACAGGAAAAAAGAATGTAGATTTAATTTGATTTGCACAGTCCTGCATTTCAAAGATAAAGCTTGGTCAAGGAAATGTGATGTCTGCCTCCTGAGATTTTATGATTCCCATGCAGATAACGAAAGAATCATTTACTGAAGATGGATTCTTCAAGACTGGGGATGCAGTTACTACAGATAAAGATGGATACTACATCATTCTAGGACGTAAGGAAATCTATCTATTTATCTATCTATATATGGTGGTTGTTATATGCTTAATTGTAAGAGGCACTACATTGTTACCTGTCATGCATTAATTTCATATACCTAGTACCCAAATTCTAGGATGTTGTCTTTCAGCTTCAGCTTTCCATTGTTCCAAATGAATCTCAAAAAAAAAAAAAAAAGGCAGCTAGGTGCATAAGCATCTTGCTTAACATAAGGTCTGGGAAAGCACTCAAATGATAATTGTATCGGTGGCTGATTCCATGCTAGTGTTCCAACAGTCCCTAAGAAACCAGTTTTCTAAATTCCAAATAATTAGGATTAGGACATTTGGTTTTTTACCTAAATTATTTGAGAATTCTTAAGTCAATTTTGTCTTGATTAGCTTAGGTAACGATAGAACCTAGATTATACACAGAAGAATTATGTGTAATTGTATACTTCAATAATGTGTATGCCAACTTTTTTATGGAACTATTATCAGCACAAACAATTACCATTTTCATTTCTTTGGGCTTATATGCGGTTCTAGTATGTTGAATTTCTGTCTTGAATAACTCTGTAAAACTCCGCTTGCTTATCAGGTACTAATGCTGATATAATCAAGGCTGGTGGCTACAAACTATCTGCCTTAGAAATTGAATCAGTTATACTAGAGGCAAGTAGCTCATTTTTCTATCTTATGGTGCAATTGTTAACTAATTAACTTGTATATAGTTGCATAATAATGGAACCAAGTGGGCAAATATAAGGAAGAATGTGATCTTTACAATCAGAACCATTTTGCAGCATCAAGCTGTCGCGGAATGCTGCGTTTTGGGCTTACCTGACAAAGATTATGGGGAAGTTGTCGGCGCGATTATTGTACCAGAGGCTGATGTCAAGAGAAAGCGAGATGAAGAATCAAAGCCTGTTCTAAGCCTGGAAGAGTTATCCAGCTGGGCCAAACCTAAAATTGCACCTTACAAGGTATTGTTGGATGATTGATGCTTGTGAATATGGATTAGATTCATCATATTTTCTTAGAAATATTTCATGTATATAGTTTAGGACTTTAGCCAAGTCTGTTATGTTATCTTAAAATTTTGAGAAAAAGACCAATAGATCTCTAACTTTTTAATTCAAAGACACACAAATCTCGGACTAATTGAAAATACAAAAATATCTCTGACCTTCTAAATTACGAGAATATTTCTCGAGAACTTATTTGTCTTTGATATAAAAAGTCAGGGATGTATTTGTCTTAATTTTAATCAAAATGTATGTCCTATATCTAAGTGTCTCAATTCTATTTGTTTTATATTGTCTCAGATACCAACAAAACTTTTTGTTTGGGACTCACTCCCTCGCAATGCAATGGGGAAGGTAATTCACATTTTCTTTTTGTTTACTTTGTAATCCACATCATTTTCCTTCATTAACATGAGCCCTTTTTCTTATAAGAAATGTGTTTTTTGGTAAATTAAGAAAAAAAGTTGGGTAATTAATTCTTTTTCGTATAAATTTTCAGGTAAATAAAAAAGAGCTGAAGAAAATGCTAGCTTCGGAACAGTAAATTCCATAGCATTATTTAAGGTGGTGCCATTCTCAAATAAAACCGAAGGAGTTGTTGACATGAAAAGAGAAAGCCTAAGTAGGATAGATTATTTTAGTTTAGCATTTTAGATTCATTTAAGAATCAATGAATGCTTTTTTATATTGTTTCTTATTATTATTTTTTGTGAACTATATTATTTATTATGTAATATTAGATAAATAACGTGAGCCATTCATATTTTAGGAAATAGGAATGCCTAATTTCTAAATAGTAATTTCCCAAAACATGTCAAATTTTAAATTAAATGTAGAAAACAATGTTCTAAGTGCATAATAATAAATTAATAAAGAATTTCTTCTTATTGTAATTCGATTGGCAATATGCATGATGTCAATGGATCAATTTAGACTTGATTTGGTCAAATTTTTCGGAGGGCTTTTGGGAATTATCTCATTTTATTGTTTGGTAAATACTAAATAAAAAATAATGTGTTTTTACTTTTGTTTAGGTAATAGGTATTTTTGAAAGTACTTAGAAACATATTTTTTGGAATCAGTTTGTATTTATCGAAAATAAAAAAATTAATAAATAAAAAGATTATCTATTTATATTTTTATCTTTTAAGAATTAGATGCTCTTAAAAAGAATAATTTTCAAAATAAATTTGTATTTATCAAAATTATATATAATATAATTTCATATATAATAAATATTTAAGTTTATCATTGTAATTTATGTTTTTTAGTCCTTTTAAATTAAAAAAAATTGTTTTATCAAATATAATTATTATTCATTGAAAATTATTTTTAACTTAATTTACTAATTATATATATATCACCCTTGATAAAATATTTTCCATACAAGAATATATAGGTGTTTTTAACTCCAACTTAGACTCCATAATTTTAAATTTTAAGTTTGAATCAATTACTATAAATTCAAATTAACTAAATAGTTTTTCACTTTATCAGTCACTCGTATTAAATAAATAATTTTTATTTTTTCGTTATCCTCCAAACTCTAATATATTACATGGATCTCATTATTTGAACATAGCTTTGTGTTTCACGCCCCATCATAAATGGTAGGTATTCTTTCAATCCATTAATCCGCACGTCAATCTTCTCAACTCTAACACTTCACATACGCAACATAATTTTTTTTACGGGAGATATTTCTTATTCTTAATCTATCATATATGTGTTTTGTTATCTGCATTTATTAACTCTTGTTTCAACAAAGCTTAGATTTATGTTTTCTAATATCTTTAAATTCTGCGTGCATGAAATAGAGATGGATGTACGGTACGCAGTTTGATTTCATGTAGAGTATGATGGCATTCAAAGGTTCCAAGAACAAATTTGATCATGAGCATAAACCTAAACCTAAACGACAAAAGGTTAGTTAATCGTCATTCCATGGTTTTAGCATTTATATCTTTTTTTTGTGATTTGGGTTGATAATATCAATGGGCAAATACGAAAACTGAGAAGGGTATACCAAAACGACAAAAATAAAAAAACTAATAATTTGGAATTAGCTATAGTTTTTATTTACATGGAGAAGGTGGTGAAGCAAAGCAACGAAGGTAATTGATAAACTCATATAGAGTGTGGTTGAATTATGTAGACATAAATTTTTAAAGAAGGTAAAGTACTGTTTTGGTATTTAATGTTGGGGCTAAATTTTAATTTAGTTCCTAAAAATTTTAATTGGATTCAATGTTGTTTTAAATTTGACTGGAATAATTAATAGGAAGCTTTTACATTAATGATCATTGGTAAGTTGATTTTACTTATGTACCAAAACTGAACATTATATTGATTCTTAAGTATGCTTAATTGTTTGTGTCAAATTTAATTGGGACAATTGAACCGTTTGAAACATTTTGAGACTGAAATAGAAGAGTTAAAAATTAGGAATCAAATTAGAATTTAGCTTAGATGATATACCAAAATAATATTTTATCCTTACTAAAGATCATAATTGTGCTGTAGGTGTTCATTGTGTTATTTGGGCTACTGTACATCTAAATTTAAATTAGTAGCGAAGTTAAAGATTGCAATTTTGCATGTACACCAGAAACTTCATGGTATATGCATGGCCTATACTATCTGCCCAACCATCACATATTGATTGTGACTAGTTTCTTCTACCATGTGCTTTTCCATTTAGTTATGGTTTATCTATTCATGTAAGTTTTTACACTTGACACTTCATAAGAAGTTGGGCACTTAACTACTTGACCTACCCTAGCAGCAGGGATATTGTGCAAACTAAGAGAAGTAGATAAAATCATAGGCAAATGCTCATAAATAAATAATAATATTGCTGAGGATAGTCTCTCTGAGTTTCTTCCTTAGTAATAATTAATCTTGGTTGTTTAGTACTTTTACTTCTCACAAGGTTAACATTAGTAAACCTCAAAAGTAAAAGGAACATGTTGTATCAGAGTTTATATTAACTCCCACCAAATTAAACTCATATTTTCAAGTCCTCCATTGTGTTGTCTGTCCATATCATTGTCTATCTCTTGCTTCTCATTTACAGTGTGTTGGTTTAAATTTAAGCATCATCAACTCTATAATTCAATAGGTTTAATCATATCTCGATAACTTGGTTCATGACAGTGTAATTCATTATGGTAGATACTATGATTTTAAGACACTACAATAAAACTCGGTAACTCGGTTTAGAATAGCTTTTGACCTAATGATATGGGTTTGATTTAACAAGTGGCATCACACTAACGTTATAAATATAGATCTCTTAGATTAATACTAGAGAAAAGAGAAAAGAGAGATCAGAGATTGTGAGTTAAAATTCAACTTAGTATCAACTTGAAATTGGATTAACATTTTGGCTGATAGAAGTCTACTAAATAAGTGTCCTGCTTGTGTTCTATGTATTTAAAAAAAAAAGTCGGTTTGAATTAACAAAAAATCATGATCTACTACTCTATTACATACCATTTATTGCAAAGAAAATAATACTTACAAAAAAAGGAAAGAATAATAAGTAGTGGATATATCATTATTGTACAAATACCATTTCTGAAAATACAAACCTAAAAGTTCCCCAAAATCATGTCATATAAAATCAGCACTTGCACCTTCTGTATGGAAATAAATAGCACTTAATACTCAACCAAAAAAAAAAATAGCACTTAATAAATAAAATTAGGGTTTATCTATTAAAATAAAAAAATTCATTAAAAATATAAAAAATTTAAATTTTCAATACATTTATTTTGTATTAATTAAATAAAACATTTAAAACTTTAGCTAAACCCATAAAATTATCATGAGATTCTGAGATAAAATCTGTTGGTAATGAATCTAAATAACAATTCACAAAATAAATTTTCAACACTTTCCAATAATTTCTGTAGCAAATCCAAAACGTAGAAATTAGTATTGTTTATTAAACAAAAAAATCACAAGGGCCCATTAAAAGCCCAAAATAAAATATACAAAAAAAGCTCCAAAACCCGCACATATGACAATATGACATCTCTCGGTCTTCAACGTGAATTACCCGTTTTCTCCTTCGAGATCATTCTGTCACTCCGAACAAGAAAAGAAAAAAAGAGAAATTTTTTCACCACCATACCCCCAAATTACCCAACAGCGACAAATGCAATGCTCTGATGCAACCAACGTTTTCTTCTCCTCCTTCTTCATCCCACGAATCTAAGTGAAAATTGCAAAAGGAGGAGCTTGCTTTTTCTGTTGCTGTCTTCGAGTAACTGAAGAAGAAGAAGAAGAAAAAGATGAAGAAACATAAGTCCTCTGTTCTCAACTTCCGTAAACCAACCGCACAGGTCAGTGAGAGAGTGTGTGTGATTGTATGCTAGATATTATTGACTGCAGCCTTTTTTTTATTTTTTTGCATGAGTATGGGAAGAAGAAAATATTTTTTATTTATCTTATTTTTGTCCGAAAAAAAAAATTCTGATGAACAACCCAGAATGGCATAGCTTCTGTTATGGTTGTGGCTGCAATGCCGTTAAGCTGCAGACGCAGCTGCAAGCGCAATTAAAACCCTTGTGGATGTGTGGTGCTTGCTCATAATTTAGTTGTTGGTATTAAAGTATTTCTAATGAATTTGTTGCATCAGCCATGTTTTGGTGGGGGTATGTTTCCTTTGGTTCTTAGATAACTAAGTATATAAGATAAACTTGTATTGCAACATGCAATCCATGCTGCTGTTGTGGTGTGTTTGGTTTGAGCTAAACTCTCTTTAAGGGGATGTTTGAGATTTTGGATTCGGAAGAGGGAGGGAACTCAGGGAAGAGAATGACTTGAAGTGTAAGAAGTGAAGTCACTTTGGCTCTTCAGAACTTCGATTTGCAGAAACTCCAGAGGGCATTTGGAGACTTTTCGTGGGACAGAAATTATATAGGGAGACATTAACCTGTTTATAGCTTGAGACGGGACATATTTCTCTGTATTTTTGTTTAACCAAAATATGGGATTGGAGATAGATTTTTCCACCTTTACTGTTTCGATGTCTCTGTATTTTATTTTGCGGGACACCAGAAAATGGAGCCTAAAGGCAATCCTTTGACACATTACATGATTTGGTATGAGATTTGGCAGCTTGTGTCAGCTTTGGGGACAAGCTCATGTCCTTCTTTTATGGGTTTCTTTATATATGTTGAGAGATTGAGCGGAAACTTTTGTTAGGTTGATCTTTTACATTCTTTTTATGTGTCTTTTTGTTCTGCATTTGTGAACATGATTCACATCAAGGCACTAGGACATCCGCTGAACCTTGTAATGAACTCCACCATAGTGAAGGCAACGTTTCAGTTATTGATGTTGCTTGTTTTGTCTTTTTAGTTTGCAAGGATTTCCTATCCTTCTTTCTTTTTGTAATTGTATCTCTTCATGTAAATAAAATTCTTCTGCCATCAAAAAAGGAAATAGAGTATGTAAGAGTTTTGAGAAAGAAAGAAAATAAATCATTGTAGAACAGTATAAAAGATGAAGAAGAAATCATCCTACAGCTTGACGAGAACAGTTTCAAACTTAGTTTGATCTAATCATTCTTTCCTATTTTTCTTTTCTCATCTTCTGCTGTATCAGTCACTTGAAGCTCCAAAGGAGCCTCGACGACCGAAAACTCATTGGGACCATGTATTAGAAGAGATGGTGTGGTTGTCAAAGGTATCTATTGTTTTTACCTTCAAAATCTTCTATCTTCTTTTTGTAATTCTTTATTTTTAAATGGAGTAATGTTTCACTGTTTCAGTTCTGATGGTTTTACTTATTGTACTTCGGTTTTGTAGGACTTTGAATCAGAGAGGAAATGGAAACTTGCTCAGGCCAAGAAAGTTGCTTTGAGAGCCAGCAAAGGCATGTTAGATCAGGCTACCAGAGGTGAAAAGAAGATGAAGGTTCTGGTCTCTTCTTTTTGTAAATTTAAGGAATTAATAACATACTGCGGTTACCAATGATGTGATTGTATTATTTAGAGTTACAGTTATAGAAAGCATCAGTGTTTGTATGTGTTTTTCTTTCTTACTTTCTTTTATGTTTTGGTATTGCTGCGTCATGAGGGTGGAATATTTTACAGGAAGAAGAGCAACGCTTACGAAAAGTTGCGCTAAATATTTCTAAGGATGTTAAGAAGTTCTGGACAAAAATAGAAAAGCTGGTAATGTATTTTTTAAAATTAAATTTGCTGAATCACTTGCATAAATTTTCATAATTTTGATGTCCTTTCCATCTATTGTTGTTCTAGGTTCTTTATAAGCATCAAATGGAGCTTGACGAGAAGAAGAAAAAGGCACTTGACAAACAGCTTGAGTTTCTTTTAGGGCAAACTGAGAGGTGGATCCTTTACTACATTTATCATTTTGTTTTTATTTAAAAGATACTTTTTTTTTGTAGCAATTGGAAGTTGGCTTGACACCATTGGTCTTTCCTTTTAATATGTTTCATTTTCAGGTACTCGTCAATGCTGGCAAAGAATCTTGTGGATCCTTATAAACCGGTTGAGAAAAGTTCTGCTGAGCATCACATGAGTAGTCAATACAAGGATATAGATACAGACATTATTAATGAACCCGAGGAAGCTGATGTTGGTGGGTAAAAGACATGTATGTTAAGGTGTAAGTGGTTGTCACTTATTTTACTAACTTGATTCATTTGTAATAGAGCATCAGTTGGATGCACCTGATGATGATGAAGAATATGATGTACAATCTGATGATGAATCGGTATGTCTATTTTTTTCAATTGCTATTCTCTTGATCTGTTCACCATAACCACCAAGCACTCAGATTCTGTATTTGTTTTTTCCTTTTGTTTTGGTTTCTTTTGTTTTATGATTCTTATGAGATTTTGCATCCTGACCCAGATAAAGATTATTAGATTTTATATGTTTATTTTGAACTGTTCTCTTGTTTATCACGACCAAACACACCCAGATTATATAGTTTGAAATGTGATTGCTGTTGGAGAACCTACTCAAAGATTATTAGCTTCCACCTGTTTTGTTGCATTGTTTTGTTATGGAATACCTTGTAGGATATTAGGATGCATTATTGGTTCTATCTACACTCTGATCTGCATATTGTTTGTTTTCCATTGGAAGTTGTGTATAAATAAAAAACTATAACATCAGGATAATTCTGATAGTGATACTCCAGTACAGGGGGGTGTCATTTCATTTTCTTTGTTGAACAATCAGTGAATAGCCAAGATATTAGGGTTTAAGGTCTTAGGTCACATTTTTCTTATTTCCTTCTAATAGTAAAGAGAATCTCTCTGTTTATATCTAATTTCTTCTCTTCATCTCATTGAAAAGGTTCATGTTTTTAGAGAAGTGATCTAAAGATGATTTGTCTCCCCTGTTTTGTGCTACTGTTGCAGTTTGTATCTTTATCTTGATAACTTTTAATCCTTCTTCATGTTTAGAATTTCTATGTAGTGCGTTTCTCTCATGTATTATAGTCCTGTACAGTCCTTTTTATCCGTGAGTTTTCTTGATGATGTGTTTCTTGTGGAAATTGAAGATTACTGTGTCTTTTATCCAATTATTTCTTGTGTTTCAATGCATGAGATTGGTCCAAACTAATCTTGATGCTAATGGAGGTACTGTTTCTAGGAGGATGATGAGCAAACCCTTGAGGAGGATGAGGCCCATATAACCAAAGAAGAAAGACAAGAGGAATTGGCAGCTTTGAATGATGAAATTGATCTTCCAATTGAGGAGTTACTCAAGCGTTATGGTGGCAGGAATGGTAAGTTTTTGTTTATTTATATCATGGTTTTTTTTATTCAAGAAAGTTCAGTTAGTCTTCTCAAATGCTATCTGTTAATATGGGAGACCAACATAGATCATAAAAAGAAAGGGTTGTAGAAGGTGCTGGTTTGCATCGTCATTATAATCATGTGGTAGTGAACTCTGCTTAAGTTACCTACTTAGGTTGCTTAATTACTATTGAAGCATTTATGACACCTTTCCTTTCATGATCTATTAGATGAATCTGCAAGTCAAGAAAGTAGTCCAGAGCATAGTGAAGATGGTGATAAAATAGCTAGAAGTAGTGATGGTAAGCACTGGCATTGTGTTTGTGACTGCTAATTTGTTCAGGATATTGTTGTTTCTGACACAGAAGATGATTAATATGTTGCAGAAAATGGAGATGCTTTATGCGCCAATGAAACTGGTACAGGCGACTCTAGCATGGACCCTGGTCGACACTGTGTATGTGTTTGGTTTTAACACTTTCAGCAGCAAAGTGAGTTATGGACTTACCGTAATTCTCCTTTTCTATTAACAGGGAGAAAGTGTTGGTGACGTAGCTACTCCAGTAAACAATGGTGATGTTGCTACTCCAATAAATAATCAATCTGAATATGACGATCATCAATCTGAAAATATTAAGGAGGCTTCTAGTGAGATGGCTAATGAAGATACTACCCGTGGCTTTACTGATGAAGAGGTGAGATTGCATTTAGATTTATTCTCCATATGTATTCTTTCTATTCTCACTATTAAATTTAATTTTCTTTCAATAAAGGTCTTCTGTGTGTATCACTTATATTTTATCTTTCATGATTTTGGTAATGAAAGTAAATTGCTTATGTGTACCTTTAATTCTTGTGCTGGAAGTTTTATTTCCTCCATTTCTGAATTGAATGTATTTTTTGTGGCGGTGATCTACGAATATCATTTAGTAATTTTAAACTTGACTTCCTTTATTAAGATATCTGGCCTTCTTTACTTATATCTGTGATGCTTTGTTGTCTCGACCAATGTGACCAATGTGGTTTTGCCTTCAATTTACTGTTATCATCCTTGATCAAATGTGCCTGTATTATGTTGGATGCAATCAATGAAATCCTTTGGATTCATCATTGGTATGTGCTCCACGCCTCCCCATTTTTCACACCTTCTATTCCTGTGATTTATTGACATTCAGCTGTTAACTTCATAGCTTACAATGTTCCTTCCTGATTTACCTGAAATATTGGCAGGATGATGGTGACTTCTTGCAAACAACAGAGGACAAGGTAAATCAAATTTGATGACACAAATATAATAACCATAAAGTATCATTTCCACTTATTTGTTTCTATTTGTTTTGATCCTCAATGAGGCAGGTAAAAATATCAAGATATATTGCTATAATTTTTCAAAACAGTTTTATATGTTAATATATACTGAGCCCATTTCAAACAAAATTTTGAAGTTATGTCTGTGTATTGTTCTGTATCAATATGTACTCCTTGTTTTGACAGTTTGAAGTCAACTATTTTGTTGGATATGGTGGTTTCTAGTTTTAGGCATTGTTGACTATTGTGTAGTTGTATTTGCTCTTTTTCGTTTCTTGGTTGGTTGATTCATGATTGGCAATTTGAGCCTTTGCTTGATTTCACTGATCAGGATGATGAAACAACCTTATCCGAGGAGGAAAAATTGGAAAAAGTAGATATCATTGATCCCAATGATGAGGTTTGAGCTAGTCTGCTTATCTTTCTTCCCAGATTATTGCTTAACAGAAATTTGCATTCTATGTTTATTTGCTTTGTAGATGCATGTTTAGATTATGGGGCCTTATACATATTTTTCATTTTAAATGTCTTTATTATGCTAGTCCTTATGACGAAGCAATTGGTTGTAGATTGCATTATTGCAAAAGGAGAGTGACATGCCTGTTGAGGAACTACTTGCAAGGTATAAAAAGGTAGGCAGTAATATCATTTGTTTTTACTTATGATTTAACCCATTCATGCAAAAACCTTGATTTCTATTCTTCTCTGTTTATTAGGACCTGAGTGATGATGGACATGGGGATGAATCTGATTATGCTTCTCCTTTATCTGAGCACCATGAGAACTCTTCAAGCAATGAAGATTCTGGACAGAAGGATGTTGCTGTCCCTATGGAAGAAGATATCAAGTCTGAGAACCTTCCTGCTGTTGAACCTCAGGAAAAAGAATGGGAAGTACCTCATGAAACTTCAGAAAAAGGAGAAGGCGAGTATAATATATCTGACGCAGCTGCTGCAGCAAGATCAGCTCAACCAACTGGAATCACCTTCTCTACAACTAAAGTGCGTACAAAGTTCCCTTTTCTACTGAAGTACTCTCTTCGTGAGTACCAACACATTGGATTAGATTGGCTTGTCACAATGTATGAAAAGAGACTGAATGGAATTTTGGCTGATGAAATGGGGCTTGGCAAAACAATTATGACTATAGCTTTGCTTGCTCATCTTGCTTGTGAAAAGGGAATATGGGGTCCACATCTAATTGTGGTGCCAACTAGTGTGATGCTTAACTGGGAGACTGAATTTCTGAAATGGTGTCCTGCTTTCAAAATTTTAACTTACTTTGGGAGTGCAAAGGAGCGGAAACATAAAAGACAAGGATGGTTGAAACCAAACTCATTTCATGTGTGCATAACAACCTATAGATTAGTCATTCAGGATTCCAAAGTTTTTAAGCGCAAAAAGTGGAAATACTTGATCTTAGATGAAGCTCATCTCATTAAAAACTGGAAGTCACAGAGATGGCAGACACTCTTGAATTTCAACTCAAAACGGCGTATTCTCTTGACTGGCACACCACTGCAGAATGATCTCATGGAGCTGTGGTCTCTCATGCATTTTTTGATGCCACATGTCTTCCAATCTCATCAAGAGTTTAAGGATTGGTTTTGCAATCCTATATCTGGGATGGTAGAGGGAGAGGAGAAAGTTAACAAGGAGGTTGTTGATCGCCTGCATAATGTTCTTCGTCCATTCTTACTCCGCAGGTTGAAGCGAGATGTGGAAAAGCAACTTCCATCGAAACATGAGCATGTCATATATTGTAGACTGTCAAAGCGGCAGCGTAATTTATATGAAGACTTCATTGCTAGCTCAGAGACCCAAGCTACTCTTGCAAGTGCCAACTTTTTTGGGATGATTAGTATTATAATGCAACTTCGTAAGGTTTGCAATCATCCTGACCTATTTGAGGGTCGTCCTATTGTCAGTTCCTTTGACATGTCGGGTATTGATGTTCAGTTAAGTTCTTCTATTTGCTCCATGCTTTCTCCTAATCCCTTTTCAATAGTAGACCTAAAAGGCTTAGGCCTCCTATTTACTCATCTTGAATATAGCATGACTTCTTGGGAGAGTGATGAAGTGCAAGCCATTGAGACCCCTTCTAGTTTAATCATGGAACGCACTGATAAGGGTGACCTGGAGGTAATTAAGCCTTGGTCAAAATGTCGAAAAAAGCTACAAGGAACAAACATTTTTGAAGAGATCCGCAAAGCAATTTGGGAAGAGAGGTTGAAAGAGGCGAAGGAACGTGCAGCAGCTATTGCATGGTGGAACTCCTTGAGGTGTAAAAGAAAACCCATCTACTCCACAAGCCTAAGGAATCTTGTTACTCTAAAGCATCCTGTATATGATATTCATCAAGTTAAGGCAAACCCTGTTTCATATTTGTACTCATCGAAGCTGGCCGACATTGTTCTATCACCAGTTGAACGATTTCAGAGGATGACCGATGTGGTTGAAAGTTTCATGTTTGCCATTCCAGCAGCACGAGCACCCTCTCCAGTTTGCTGGTGCAGCAGAAGTGGGGCAACTGTGTTTCTGCATCCATCTTACAAGCAGAAATGCTCTGAAGTTCTGTCACCATTACTGTCACCAATCAGGCCTGCAGTTGTTCGTAGGCAAGTGTATTTCCCAGATAGGCGTCTTATACAATTTGACTGCGGGAAATTGCAAGAACTCGCAATATTGTTGAGGAAATTAAAATCAGAAGGTCATCGAGCTCTGATATTCACCCAGATGACAAAGATGCTTGATGTGCTGGAAGCATTCATTAATTTGTATGGTTACACTTACATGAGATTAGATGGATCAACTCAACCAGAAGAGAGGCAGACCTTAATGCAGCGCTTTAACACTAACCCCAAATATTTTCTTTTTATCTTGTCAACCCGTAGTGGGGGTGTTGGTATCAACCTAGTTGGAGCTGACACTGTTATTTTTTACGATAGTGACTGGAATCCAGCTATGGATCAACAGGCTCAGGATCGTTGCCACAGAATTGGTCAGACACGTGAAGTTCATATCTACAGATTGATTAGTGAAAGCACCATCGAGGAAAATATCTTAAAGAAAGCAAATCAGAAGCGTGCTCTTGACGATCTTGTAATTCAAAGTGGGGGTTATAACACTGAGTTCTTCAAGAAGCTTGATCCTATGGAGCTATTTTCAGGCCATAGAACATTTCAGATTAAAAATATGCTGGAGAAATCCCAGAACAATGGGGAAGTGTCTGTAACTAATGCAGACCTAGAGGCTGCATTAAAATGTGTGGAAGATGAAGCAGATTATAATGCATTAAAGAAAGTTGAGGAGGAAGATGCTGTTGACAACCAGGAGTTTACAGAAGAAGCCATTGGGAGACTTGAAGAGGATGAGTATGGAAATGAAGATGATATGAAGGATGATGAGCCTGCCGAGTTTGGTGAATCTGTTTCCAACTTAAGTAAACAGAATGCAGTAATGTCAAATGGAGATCCCAAGGAAGATGTAATGGCCACTGTTTCTTTAAAAGAAGACGATGTTGACATGTTGGCCGATGTAAAACAGATGGCTGCAGCTGGGCAAGCTATCTCTGCCTTTGAGAATAAGTTGCGTCCTATTGATCGTTATGCCATTCGTTTTCTGGAGCTTTGGGATCCAGTTATAGATAAAACAGCCTTGGAATCTGAAGTCAGGATTGAGGACACGGAATGGGAGTTGGATCGCATTGAAAGGTACAAGGAGGAGATGGAAGCTGAAATTGATGAAGATGAGGAACCTCTTGTATATGAAAGTATGTGCCCCATTATTCCCTTTGCTTCCTGAAATTTGATATTGTCATTGTTTATTATCCTTAGAATATAATGAATGTCATCGATTAGACCCCATGAAAATATGTTTAACTCATGACTTTATCCAAATAACGTATTTCTTGCAGAGTTTAGTTGACATATATTATAAATGACATGTAGATCATGTTCCTTTGTATGAGCATCATACCTGAACTCTTACTAATTTGTAAAATTAATTTTTATTGAATTTGAAGTTGAGTATGGTTGATGATTAATTGATCAATTGCTTATAACAAATATTGAAACTTAAGAAGATATTTAGTTTCTAGACTGAACATTCCCTGTTATATTAGAATGGGATGCTGATTTTGCAACTGAGGCATATCGACAGCAAGTAGAGACCTTGGCTCAACATCAGGTGGGTTGGATGAATTTTGGATTTCTTTTTCTTGTCATCTTTTTGCATATGGATAAACATGTTTGATTTTGTGTTCTTGTAGTTGATGGAGGAACTAGAATATGAAGCTAAACAGAAAGCGGAAGCTGAGGAAGAAAATTCTAAAAAGTAAGGCAGCACTAGGCTTTTGTTATATTTTGCATCCACCTTACTGGTATTCAAAGAAAGATCTGTGCTAGTTTCTACATCTAGTAAATATTGCATTATTCTATGAACTATGTTCCCTGTGAATGCTGTGGGTTTTGTCCTGGTTTGAAAAGTTATCTTAATTTTGATATTTTTTCTATCTTCAATTGTGAAACTTCAAAATATAAGTTGAGGTGTGCATGAAAAATAAGGTAATGCCATAAATATGAACGTACATCTGATTGCTCTTACTTTTCATTTTTCATCAGGACTCCTGGTGATTCAAAGCCCAAATCGAAAAAGAAACCCAAGAAAGCAAAGTTTAAATCTCTGAAGAAAGGATCTTTAAACTCTGGCACGAGACCTGTAAAAGAAGAGCCACAGGCAGAGCCAATGACTATAGATGATGATGTTGTCAGTAGTCTTGCTCTTGTATCCCCAAATTCAGCTATGCAGAAAAAACGGAAGAAACCTAAATTTACAAGTGATGGTGAGGAAGAAAAGAGATCAAAGAAGTCAAAAAAATCCAAGAGGGATCTTCCTGATGTTTTTGCTTCAGATTTAGATTCCAACTTATTAGTTATGCATGATGAAAATGCAGAGACTCTGGTTGAGAATGAACAGAAAACGTCAAGCAGAAATAAGATGGGAGGGAAAATATCCATCACTCCAATGCCAGTGAAATGGATCTTGATGATAAAACCAGAAAAAGTGAAAAAGGGAAATCTTTGGTCCAAAGATTGTATCCCACCAGCAGATACTTGGTTACCTCAGGAAGATGCAGTATTATGTGCAGTCGTTCATGAATATGGTTCTAACTGGAGTTTGGTTAGCGAAACGCTTTATGGCATGACTGCCGGTGGGGCATATCGGGGAAGATATCGTCATCCTGTCCATTGCTGTGAGAGGTTTAGAGAACTATTCCAGAAATATGTCTTATACTCGGTGGATGCCACAAATAATGAGAAGACAAACAATACTGGTTCTGGAAAAGCCCTTCTTAAAGTTACAGAGGTTGGACTGATAACTTTTACATGCCTATTTTTATCTCCACATTTTCTTATAAGATTTTCTTGTCAGTTTGTGGACCTCATCTCTGTATTCTCATCTTTACTTGGAGTATATTGCAAAGTAAAACTTTTTTCTCACTTAAGATATACTTTGGCAGGAGAACATTCGCATGTTGTTAGATGTTGCTTCTGTGCAACCCAATAGGGAATTACTACTGCAGAAGCATTTTTATGCACTGCTTTCTTGTGTCTGGAAGCTTTCATCACATGTTGACCGAAGGCAAAATCCATCAGCTACCTCTAATGGTCTATGTTTTGATAAGAGTTTCTTTGGTTCTGTTGGCCAGCATTCACAGAATTCCTTGAAAAAATCCTCTGAAAGGATGACATTCAGTAATTCGGCCCAGTGCAAGAAGTTAGTAGCTTCTGCACTTGATGACACCAGAGGTAGGCAAGAGAGTGACCAAACCTTACTCTCTAACTGCAGTGAAGACAAAACCATGCAAGTGAGTACAGATCAGATGGATATAACACTGGAGTTCCAGAAAGAGGAGAGTGATGCCTTGCCTTCATTTCCATCTGTTATAAATTTATCAATACAAGATACAGAACTGTTGCCATCTGTAAATAAGCAAACAGGAGAAGATGGTCACTTTAGAGTCTCTACTTCTATTGCTGAGAATCGTTTCAGGTAACTCAAGACAAAGGAGTTTGTTTGTTTTTGGTATATGGTTTGACTTTACACTGCAATGTGTATTGTTGTGTTTCTTACCTCTCTTTTTTGGTGCATAAGGATAGTTACTCATTATGATTTGGCATTTATCTCAAAATTCTATTCAATGCATAGAAATCAATCATAGAATATATGTCTTTCAATCATAATTTTCTTATACATCAAATAAATCTCCTCCGTTGTTGTCTATTGTTCATGGTTGTCCTCAATACTAGTAGTTGCAAAGAATGTTAGTGATTTGTCCTGTCTTTGTCAAGCTGTCACAAAATGACAAGACTTCTTTTTCCAAGTTTTTTTTTTCTGTTACTGCTGCATAACTGTTTATATATCTTCTCTTTTTTCTGCTTCAGGGAGGCAGCAAGAGCATGTAAGGAAGACAGTTCAGCATGGGCTTCATCAGCATTTCCAACAAATGATACAAGATCCAAACCTGGGTCCAGGATACAATCATTGGGAAAGCAGAAGTTTTCCAACACCGACACTGCTAAGCCTTCTAAGTCAAAATCTAAAAGAGCCTTCACTGATCCTAGTGAGACAAATCACCAACAGACTGATCCTTCATTCCTCTCAATGCCACCACTTAAAGATCTGAGATTTGATCTCAATGCAGCATCCACTATGGATGACATTGTAGTTGATGATTTGCCTAGTAGCAGTCTGCCCTTTGGCCTCGACGTGGAAAATTCATTTGATGAAACGGAGAGTTTTGGAGCAGTCCCGCATGATTATGTAGCTGGTTTAATCTCAGATCTTGATGATTGCACATCATTCCCAGAATTTAACGACATTGGTTAGGGTCAAACCACGCCTGGAAAGCAATTCTGTATGACCCCTCCTTGCCATTGAAGGACTGGCATAAGGCTGGCAGGTTGTTTCTGGACAGTCCACAAATTCCGGTGGGATACATAATCGGAACAGAATGTTCTTACATGATCTAATAGGCCTGCCATTTTTGGGTATATAAATAATATGATATAGAAAAAAGGTTAAAGTGAACTGGCAGGTTTGCAGCTTACACGCTGTTGAATGAGGATTCAAGCAAGCCTGCGGCATGTTTCTGGATTTGAAGAGCGCTGTCGATAATTTAATTTTTTACCGAGAAATTCTTTGTTGGTTTGAGGCTTCAATGCACCATTTTCCCCTAGGAACAAACGTAGGTAGGTACTGATTGGCATACATGAAAGTTGGACTGAAATGAAGTGCCTGGTTTGGTGTGCATACATACATACCCAGGTAGATGTGATTTTAGATGGCATGCCCTTGCTGCAGTTCTTTCATTTGCCAACATTGTGTTGTAGATGGTGAGGAGGGAAAAAAAGAGAAGTGCCTTTCAGTTGCTGTTGATTTATGATACTTAACAACATTTTTAATGATGGGAAAATGGTTTACTCCATTTTGGCATTTACTATGCTTGGAACCTGTAAATAATTTAACATAGATCCTTTTTTGTATTCAATTAGGAAACTATGATCACTAAAAAGAGCGTTACTGTTTCAGAAAGAAGATAATTTTTTTTAAAGAAGATATGAGCATCACAAGCTTCTATTTTATTTTGAGTAATATTCCAAATTAATTTCTAAGAAATTTAGTCAAACATTTTAGTTCATAACAAATTTTAATTACTAAATCAGTTTTTAAACTTTTATTTTCTTAAGCAAATTAGTGTTCACATCAATTTACTCGTCTATATATAAGGATCGATTTTAGAAATTTAAAATTTTTTAAAGATAGTTATGTCTTTTATTAAATAATGATAAAGTCTAATTTGTCTAACTTTTTATTAAATTTGATGTAAAGATTAATATATCTAATGAAATAAACGATTAAAAATTGATTTAGTGACTAAATCTTCAAACTGGTCTTGAGATTGACATCGTGCATTAAAATTGTCTTTCAATTGTATCAATTACGTTTTTAAGATTGGAAAAATTGCACCATATTAGTTTCTGACCCGTTTTTCATTAACGACGTGCTGATGTGGACTTTTGGGGACATGTGTCATCTCATGGTTTTGCCACGTATAACGGTATGATGACGTGTCGGTTAACGACACGTGACATGCTGATGTTGATGGTTATGCTACGTGTCACAATGCTATTTTGCCACGTGTCGGATTATGCCACATGGTCACAATGTTATTTGTTCACATGCGACACTATGTATCATTAATTCATTACATATGCACCAAATTGGTCCCCTTATTTTGCATCAAATGACTCATTTTAGTCCATGAAATTGAATGTCGTGCACTAAATTAGTTTTTTATCCGTTTGTTCTCATTTTTTTGTAAATTTAAAATTCTTAATATTTTTTGATACACTAATTTTAGTTATATTTTTTATTATACAATTTTTTATAATAAATTTTTTAATTAATAATTTTAACTTGTATCATTAATGCACATATTAGCTAAATTCAAAATTTTATTATTGCCTCTTGTGTTTATTTGTATCTGTTTTAATATTGTTCAATCTATGGTTACAATAAGTGCTTATATTAATTAATAGTATAATATATGAAAAGACTGCCTAATTAAGTTATAGATAAAATGAATTATTATAACCGAAAGTATAAATCTATCTTACTAGTCTAGTAAGAAGTCAATTATATGGAGAATCGAACATTCTTAAAACGGGTGGGAGTAATGAATTTATATTAGTTAATAAGTGTCTAGTATTCTTAAAATATTTATTAAGGTGTTAAATATTAAAAAATTTGTATTAAAAAATATTATTGTACTCTTAACTTACATCTTTATTAAATCAAATATCAATATCTCATATAATTCTTTTAATAAAATATTATAGAAAAAATTGTAAAATTAAAATTAAAATTTTAAAAATATTTTATAAAAGTGCTTGTATTTAAATAATTGTGAAAAGATAAAATTAAAATTGGTGTATTCAAAGATATTAAAACTTTTGAATTTATAAAAAAAAAAGAACAACCTGATGAATGGACTAATTTGGTGCACGACATTCAATTTCAAAGACTAAAATGAGTCATTTAATGCAAAGTAAGGGACCAATTTTGTGCATATATAATGATGACACATAGTAGATGACACATGGACAAATAAAATTGTGACACGTGGCATAATTCAACACGTGACAAAATAGCATTGTGACACGTGGCATAACTATCCACGTCAGCATGCCATGTGTAACCAACACGTCATCATACTGTTATACATAGTCAAACTATGAGGTGACACGTGTCACCAAAGGTTTACGAATCAGAGACTAATACGGTGCAATTTTTTTAATTTCAGGGACATAATTGGTACAATTGAAATTTTAGGGACAATTTTAGTGTATAACATCAATCTCAGAGACAATTTTGGAGATTTAGTCTGATTTAATAATTAAATTGTCTGACTAATTTTTTTTTTTAAATTGATTTAAAATATTATTTTTAATTTATTTTAAGTTTTAACTTTGTGGATCGGATTGAGAATAAATATGAAGAACAGAACCAAATTAAGAACCTAAACAACGAAAAGAACACAAAGAGACCAGGCCTAGTGTGGCCCAAGGACCAAGCCCAAGGTCCAAAGCCGATTTATGATTTCCTGGAATGCATGCTCTCTGTTTGCCTGTGGCCGCGTCTTCAAAGTACAATTTTCGTCTCCATTTTCTTTCGCCTGCAACACTCCTCTTCTGCAAAAGAGAATCAGAGAGAACATGGAGAAGATGAGAATAGAAGAGGTTCAGTCAACTACCAAGAAGCAACGCGTTGCTACTCATACACACATCAAAGGCTTAGGCCTTGAGGTTCTCATTCTCTACCAACCACCCTCTTCTTTTTCTTCTGCGCCTTTTAGTCTCTTATATATATTCACACACGTGACTATTTATTCCTCTTAGCAAGTTTTAATCTTTGTTACTTTGTTTCCAGCTCACTGCAAAGTTTCAACCTTTTTGCTCTTTCGTTAAAACGGGTTTCAATTTTTATGCATGATTGTTCTAGTATTTTGAAACCCTTTTTTTAGCATATTGCACTACTCGACAACTTAAAACCTAGCATTTTTGGACATTGAAGTTATGTATGCATTAATTGAGAGACTTAAAGTGATTATTATTGTTTAGGCTAGTGGAAGAGCATTGCCTTTTGCTTCTGGTTTTGTGGGACAAGCAGAGGCAAGAGAAGCATGTGGCCTTGTGGTTGACATGATAAGGCAGAAGAAGATGGCTGGCAGGGCACTCCTCCTTGCCGGTCCACCCGGTACCGGAAAGACTGCATTGGCACTAGGGATAAGTCAAGAGCTTGGAACCAAGGTTTCTCTTACTATATTTTTATAATTTATTTTTTATTTTCTGTTGTGAGTGGTTGTTCTTATTGTTGATATATTAGTAAAATTTATTTGTTGTACACTTCAGGTTCCATTTTGCCCTATGGTTGGCTCAGAAGTATACTCGTCCGAGGTAAAGAAGACAGAGGTTCTGATGGAGAATTTTCGACGGGCTATTGGTCTGCGTATCAAGGAAAACAAGGAAGTTTATGAAGGAGAGGTGAGTATATATTTTTTGTGATTTTCCTAATGTTGTAGTAAAAATAGTTTGCAGTCAAAATGTTAGTGAGAGAAGATTTTATCTAGGAAAAGAATGAATCTTTTCACTAAATATTTATCCCACTCCAATGTGTGGTTTATTGTTCATTTGTGATTGACTTGTTTAAATTATGAAGGGGTTGTTGTCGATTTTTCTCTCCCTATATCATTGTCGTTAATATCAAGTTGTGATGTGTTGTTGGTACAAGGTAACCGAGCTCTCCCCTGAAGAAACTGAGAGTGTAACAGGCGGTTATGGTAAAAGTATAAGCCATGTAATAATTGGATTGAAAACTGTGAAAGGAACCAAGCAACTGAAGTTGGACCCCACCATATATGATGCCTTGATTAAGGAAAAGGTGAGTTCTCTATTTCCATGGTATTTCTCTTGTTATCTGTCTCAGTACTGGTTGTGTAAAGCAATCAGAATTTAGAGGTGTTTATTTGGGATTTGTGACACAATGTACAGGTAGCTGTTGGAGATGTTATATACATCGAAGCAAATAGTGGAGCTGTGAAAAGGGTGGGCCGAAGTGATGCTTTCGCTACAGAGTTTGACCTTGAAGCAGAAGAGTATGTCCCACTTCCTAAGGGAGAGGTTCACAAGAAAAAAGAGATTGTTCAGGTACTGGATTTGAAGTCTTGAATTTTATATTTACGCACTCCTTCCTCTCAAGATTTGCTAGTTTTGTGATTTATCATTGTACTTGAACTCCCACTATTATTATCAAGATGGTCCATGGAAGGATAGATTATAAGCATAATTCCTTTGTATTTTTGGGGTACAAATTCTTTTATAGATTTCAATTCAGATGACATAAATGCTTTGATCTCATTGGTTTTTGTAACACTAAAAAAATTATTTGGATAAGTTTTGCAAAGGAACACATCTAGATGCTCAGACCCAGTAAGATTGTGTTTGATACACTGGCTTGATGGTAATAGTTTCTTGTGATTTGGAATTTTGTTTCCCCCTAAAGGATGTAACGCTACATGATCTGGATGCTGCCAATGCACGACCTCAAGGTGGGCAAGATATTCTGTCTCTTATGGGCCAGATGATGAAACCTAGGAAAACAGAAATCACTGACAAGCTGAGACAAGAAATTAACAAGGTATTGTCGAATCATGTCATCTGCGCTTATATTTTTTTTCCTTTTTCATTTATATGAATGTTGTAAAAGGTAAGCTTTTTCTTCTTGCAATTTCAATCTTATAATGTAGTTATTTTTCATGAAAAATGAAAAGGGATATTTTCCTTAGCAATTTTCTCAATTATTTTCAACTATAAATGGAAATTGGTGACTACTAACTAAAATACCTATGAATGCAAGCAAAAAGCCTCAATGCCAAGAGGTTAACTTGTATGTTTACTTTTATTATTCTATTTGTGATAGGTTGTCAACCGATATATTGATGAAGGTGTAGCAGAGCTTGTCCCTGGAGTTCTATTTATTGATGAGGTGACTTAGTTGTTGGATATATTACTTTCTTAATCTCTCATTTCTATTGCTTGTAGTTAATCTTTTTCTTAATGCTTCTGACCAGGTGCACATGCTAGATATGGAATGCTTTTCCTATTTGAATCGTGCTTTAGAGAGCTCGCTCTCTCCAATAGTAATTTTTGCTACAAACAGAGGGATATGCAATGTGAGGTACGAAACTAATGTTGCTTTTGAAGATTTTTTGAAATTAAATGAGCGAAATGCAAAAACTGAGTCGATTTCATGTGTCGTTACTGTAGTTGGCAGTGCTATAGTTCTTTATTTTATGAACAAGTGTTCCAAGTTCTTTACTTGATATTGAGTTTAATTGGTTGCCGTATGACTCTGGTACATGTGATTGAGGAGGGGAAAAATGAAATGTAAACTTCTGTGGATATATGTTAACTAGTGTTTTTGGATCTCTTTGTACGTTATAGGACACTCGATGTTCTTGGATTTTGAGTATCTCAATTTACCTCGTCTTTTAATTCATGATTTATTGAGGCATAATAGTTCCTTGCATATTTGGTGATCATATTGATTAGCAGTTAGATAATGGTTGCATTTATCACTCTTATGGTGAAATATGACGTTAACTTATCTGTTCTCTATACAGAGGGACCGACATGACCAGCCCTCAGGTAATTTTCTTTTTCTGCTTTTCAATTTTTGAAGCCATTATCCTTTGAACATATTGTTCTAGCCTATGGTTTTATTACCTTTGGTTCAGATTCTAGCTATTCGTGCTCAAGTAGAGGAGCTGGTTGTTGATGAGGAAAGTTTAGCATTCCTCGGGGAAATTGGACAACGGACATCTTTAAGGTGCGCTTCCTACATTTTTCTCTTCGGCAATCGTGCTTTTCTTTCGTATATTATTTAATACCTGTGGCCTTTTAGGCATGCTGTTCAACTTCTATCACCTGCCAGCGTTGTATCGAAAATGAATGGCCGAGACAGCATTTGCAAGGTAACTATAAAAGTAGATATTAAGTGCTTTGAAGTCGTCTGTTTTCTACACCCTTCGACTAATTGGTGGTTTTTATGTGTCACCGTGGAATTTTCTAGGGGGATCTTGATGAAGTTTGTTCGCTATACTTGGACGCTAAGTCATCAGCCAGGCTACTTCAAGAGCAGCAGGAAAAATACATCTCATAATTTTAATTTCAAAATGTTGGAATGGCTGTTGCTTGGGTTTGAGTTAGTGAAACCGGTTCATTCGACATGGCCAACATAATTTGGTTTAGAGATTACTTCTGTGTATCTTGTTGTGAGATATAATGGTAGCAGGCACCTGAGCTCAAGAACCTGAAATGTTGGAGCAGTAATGTGCTGCTGAATTGATGAAATTGTGTGATTATTTTTCATCACATTCTGAAGAAAATGGAAATGTGAAGCGGCAGCATGTTCCCTCAACTTCCCTCATTTTCTTATTTTTAGTTGTTTATAATAGTCTTAAGTCTTCCCCTTATGCCTTTCACAAATTCTTCATGATTTATGGAATATTTTAGTATGTGGTAACATTGATCAAAATACCCCTTTTCTCTCTCATGTGTGTTTCTGTTTGACTATGTGCTTCTCTAATGTGCACATGAATTGATGATTTTTGTTCAAAGAATTTATGCCAATTAAAATTATATTTGATTATGTTTACATTATTAGTGGGGGACTTATTATTGAAGTAAATGTCAAATTGGCATTCACATTATCGATGCTTATTTTAAATTACAAAAAACATAATAGTGTTATTTCAAAGAAATACATACAAAAGACTACAATGACAAGGATTATAAGCGGTATCCAGATAATTAAGGCATACAAATTTTGTTAATAGTCTCGTTTAAACTCTCTATTTATTTGTTTCATTATTTCTTTTAAGCTCCAATTTTGTCCATGAATATTCTTGTGTTAATACTCATCAATAAGAAATGTCACCAAATTGGTATATTAGAAGTTCATATTATTTTTTTAAACTCGTGAGTAAAAAATGCATCAATACGTCATTTTGAAATAACAGAAAATATAAATTATACAGGAAGTGCAATGGGACACTTTGTACATTATATTCCTACAAATATAACTTGGGCATGTGAATTTGAAATAACAGAAAAAATAATCACAAGTATCAGTTGACAAGAATCAAAGCATTTAGAAGAGAGATTATACACTAAGGTTTGATAAGCACCTCTATTACTCTTAGTTCTACTCTTAGTTCTTCAGAGTTGATTATGAATCACTAAGTCAAATTTTTGTCCTAAATCAATAATAAGTTTCAGTAGCTCTCTATGGAGTTTTATTTTTGGTACTGGTCATACAGATTCAATGAGTGATTCCTAACAAAACAAAACTAACACAATATATATTCAAATCATTCTCATTAATGTCAATCCCCTACAACTCAAGAGAAGCAGCTCATTTCGCTTGATTGACAGATGCATGCACATGCAACACAAACAAATTAAGTTAAATGAAATCCAAGTAGCGGAAATCTAAATATAGAGAAACTGCACATTGCAGCATTCAATTCGTCTTATTTCTGTCATTCACGCCAAATTTGGAACACCAGACAACACTAATTTTGTCGAATATCATGCCTAACTTCATTTTCTCCTTATCAACACTACATTTCTAACTGTTTTGCTCTTTTTTTCCTTTAACTAAGGCATATTAGTGAGACTTTCTTTTACACTACCTTTCCTAAGCATTATACAGAATCCCTTAAATGTACAGCAATGCAACTAAAAATGATCACCTATTTTCTAGATAATTAGATATGTATGGACAGAGCAATAAAAAAGACCACAATTTGCATCTAGCCCCATGGCAAAGAAGAATATGGGGTTAAATATTTAGGGGAAGAAGGCATTTTCGTTTAAAGGAAAACATATGTTTCACATAAAAAAGTCTCATGTTTCACCACAAAGATACAAAAAAAAGTTTACAACAATGTGACGTTTAGGTAGCTCCATATGCAGCACAAATAAACATAAGAAATAGATATATATTGTATTATAAGGGAATAAATAGTAAAAAAATAAATGAGATGACAAAGAGAACTCAGAAACCACCTCACATAGCCGAAAAGAATACCATACACAATACAGAAAAACATAAATTATACAGTAACAGTAAGTGCAATGGAACACTTTTGTACATTATATTCCTACAAATCTAGCCTGGGCATATGAATTTTAAATAACAGAAAGAATAATTACAAGAATTAGTTGGCAAGAATCAAAGCATTTAGAAGAGAGATTATACACTAGGGTTTGATAAACCAAATTCGGGACGAGCTACTTCGAAGGCAACGATATGATGGTGAAACTAAGCTTTCATGATAAATATAGAACCACAATCCCATTGAGACATCTGAAGGAGTAGGTTTCAGTAGAGGAAATTCTAAACCGCCATCATCTAAGTTATACAGAACTATCTTTGAAGTTGATGCCACCGCCATAAGAAGAGTATTTCCCCGGATATATAATGGGTGTAACTCAGCACCAGTAAGCAGTGAGTGGTGGCAGTAGATGGTGGCTAATTTAGTCCAAGATTGAGGCATTCCATATTCCTTCAGCAGCCACACAGACCAACGAGTTTTCTCATGGCTGCAACAAAATGCAAGGCAGTTCTTCAGCACACATAAGTGTGGAAAGATGAAGGATTTATTTTCCGGAGCCTTGAGGTTGAGGGGCAGAGAAAACTCATTACAAGTCTCCTTCACCAAGTCAAGGGAAAGAACCAAGCCATGCCAATGAATCCAATTAAGAGTGGCGGTGCAAGGCACAAATACCCCTTTACCATCACGAATTATCCTTTTAAACGCGGTATCTTGAATGATTCTCTTCGAAGAGTTTGGACAAAATGTATAAATTCTAGTTTCAAATCTAAGCGGTTCCTGTTTATGTATATGATCTATAACCGCAACAAACTTGTACTCGTCATTCACATGATCATATCCGAAGCCGCAAACTCCTATGGAACCCCGAATTTCCAGCGGTTGGGATGTTAATCCAGTACAGGGATTCCACAGCATGATTAAATTATCCATGTCAGTAATGTCTTGCAAGCACAACAATCCGTTGCAAGAGCCAATAATTTCGTGGCTACTTTTTCCCGCGAAGCGAACGACTTCAGTAGGTTGGGAAGGATTCTCGAATAAGCACCGTACCGAGAAATCTCCAAATTTTTTGTATCTGTAGAACCAACAACCATGATAAACAACTCGTGGATGGCTAAAACTTGGATCAGCGGCGATTAAACGAACATGGTCGTTGGCGAATTGGGAGCTGGAAATTAAAGTTCTCCATGAACTGCACACACTCTGAAACCTAAGCAGCGACCTCGCCGGAAGCCTCAGCAATATTTCTCTGATGAGTTCATCCGGAAGGACTGAAAGCGGCCCCAATGAGGTTCCCGTTGAAGGCCGCAGCCGTTTCAAGCTGTTTCTGGTGACTCTCAAACGCTTCCTGTTCCTCTTCTCATAATCCCTAGGCTGCGTCATAACTGCTTGAAGGGGAGATTAACGCTATTTGAATTTCGGCGGAGGTTGGTGGAGAATGGCGATGGCGGCGATGGCGAAAACGTTGCCTCACTAACTGCTCGGCACTATTTTCTTCAGCAGTTCCTTTCCCGCGATATAACGCCAACCCCTGCGTTTTGAGTTTTGAAAAAAAAAAGAGTGAAATAAATAGAGATTAAAAAATATATCTTTCTATCTTTTTAATATCTGAAACAAAAATCTATATATTTGAGAATCAAAATTTAAAATTGGTTGTTTGTGCTCTATATGAATTTTGAAGTCCAAATTATGCATCCACTTTTTTAGTATTTATTTGGACGTTATTAAATTAATAAAAAAATTTAAAAAAATCTTTTTTTAAAAGATCTTTATATATTTGATAGATAAGAAAATATCCAAATATAAATCACTTTTATTTTTTGTAAAATATCTTTTAAAAATATTAAAAAAAATTTTCTAAAAATGACGTCCAAACAAGTCCTTAGTAATAAAAGTAAAAATACTAAAAAAATAAAAAAATCTTTTTTAAAAAATTATAATTTACATTTTTTTTAAAAAGATTTTTTTTAAAAAAATTTACACATAATAAATAAAAAAAATACTTTCATATTATTGTATCTAAATATAATTAATAGATAAAAGATTTTTTTTATGAGATATCTAAATATAATTAAGTAAATATTGAGATTTAGAATTTTAATTTGCATGGAACAACTACAAGGATATCAAGATAATTAAGAATATGAAAGTTTTTTTCTCTGACATGGCTTATCGTTTTGTTTGTTAAAATCTCGTTTAAACTCTTCCATTTCATTTAAGCTCCAATTCTTTAATACTCATAACAGATCAATCACAGAAGTTTATATCATTTCTTTGACCTAAGACAAAAAAAATGTATCAATAGCAGTAGTGGATTTAGGGCTTGTTTGGGTGAGTTTTTAAGAAAAGATCTTTTTTTGAGTTATTTTTTTTAAAAGATCTTATAGAGAAGTAAAAGTAATTTTATGTTTGAATATTTCATGTAAAAAAGTCTTTTTATCTATCAATTATATTTGAGTATAACAATATAAAAGTACTTTTTTGTTTATTTATTACATGAAAAACATCTTTTTTTCAAGGAAGAAAGATCTTTTAAAAAAAGATGTAAATTACAGCTTCTCAAAAAAGATTTTTTTTTTTTTTTTTTTTTTTTTTTTACTAGTGCTTTTACTTTTACTACTAAAAATTTGCCAAACACGTTAAAAAATTAAAAAAGATCTTTTTTTAACAAAATAATGAGGCCCAAACATGCACTTAATTTTGATTATAACAGGGTCTACAACTATTTTTTTCTGTGACATGGCTTATCGTTTTGCCTGTTAAAACCTCGTTTAAACTCTTCCATTTCTTGACCAAAAAAAAAAAAACTCTTCCATTTGTTTTAAGCTCCAATTCTTTAATACTCAATTACTCATCAATAACAGATAACTTTTGTCACCAAGTTGGTAACTGAGAAGTTCATATCATATTATTTCTTTGACCAAGAGAGAAAAAAATGTATCCATACATCATTTTTCCCACTACCTATTAGGCAAGTACCTAGTATGTTGATCTCTGAAAGCTGGTAATCATTTATTTATCACAAGAAATAAAAAATTAAAAATAAAAATGTATTCATTTTGATTTTTGTTTAGTCATAAAAGAATAATTCATGACCTTGAATCCATAATTTAAAGATCCAAATACTATGGTACGGATCATTCATACACCAATTATCAGCATATTTTCTCTGGTTCAACTGGTAAAGCATCCAGTTTTGGATCCAAAAACAACAAAATTAAAAGGAAATGGTAGCCATTAAATTACATATTCCATTGTCTCCCCTTAATTTTACCCTAAAATAATAGGTTTGTATCTAAGATCAAAGCTTCATCATGCATAAATTATACTTTAAGTGCAAAGGGACACTAGTAAATGATGGTCATTCCTACAAATTCAGCCTGGGCATGTAAATATTAAATGGGCAATAGTCATAACAGGTAGTATAGTTTTGTAAAAAACTAGATAAATAAATCACTAAACTAGAAAAGCAAGAACAGATGAACTCTCAAAACTCAAAAGGAATGCATGAGTTGAAAACAATCAGACTATTTAGAAGAGAGCTTCTACACTAGTCTTTGATCAACCAGATTCGGGATGAGCTACCTCGAAAGCCACCAAACGATGGTGAAACTAAGCTTTCATGATAAATATGGAACTCCAATCCCGTTGAGAGAGACAAAGTAGTAGTAGTAGGTTTCAATACAGGAAATTCAAAGCTTTCATTATCCAAGTTATACAGAACTCTCTTTTTAGATGATGCAACCGTCACAAGAACATTATTTCCCCAGATATACAATGGGCATAAATGATCACCACCTAGACGCGGGTGGCAGGGGATGGTAACCAATTTAGTCCAAGATTGAGGCACTCCATACTCCTCCATCAGCCACACAGACCAATGAGTTTTCTCATGATTAAAACAAACGGCAAGACAGTTTCTCAGCACACATAAGTGTGGGAAGAAGAAGGTCTTATTATCTGGATCCTTAGGGGGCAGAGAAAACTCACTAAAAGTCTCATTCACCAAGTCAAGGGAAAGAACCATGAAATCCCGAGCGCCATGCTGACGAATCCAGTTAAGAGTGGCAGTGCCAGGCACAAATACGCCTTTACCATCACCATATATGCTACGAAACGGGATATCTTGCATTTGTCTGATGGAAGGGTTCTGGCAAAATGTATAAATTCTGGTGGCAGATGTATGAGGTATTGTCTGTTTCTGATATACAGTGGTAACAAGTTTGTAAACGTCATTCACATGATCATGGCCGAAGCCGGAAATCCATATGAAACCGCAAATTTGCAGCGAATGGGATGTCAGTCCAGTACAGGGATTCCACAACATGACATGGTTGTTGAGGGTGTCAACACTCTCATGCAAGCACAACAATCCATTGCAAGATCCAATAATTTCGTGGCGACGTCTCTCCTCGAAGAAAACGACTTCCGGAGGTTCGGAAGGGTTCTCGAACAAGGATCCTAAGGAGAAATCTCCAAATGTGTTGTGTTTGTATTCCCAACTATGATGATAAGCAACTCGTGGCCCACTCAAACTTGGATCCGCGGCGATTGAACGTTGAACATGTTCTTTGGCAAAATTGGAGCTGGAAATTAGGGTTCTCCATGAACGGCACACACACCGTAAACGGAGAAGTAACTTTGCCGGAAGCCTCAGCAAGATCTCCGTGAGGAGTTCATCCGGAAGGACTGACGGCGGCTGCGATGGCGTTACCGTCGAAGACAGCAGCCGTTTCGGGGCGTTTATGGTGACTCTCAAAGGCTTCCTATTCATCTCGTCATAATCATGAGGCTGCTCCATAACAACTTGAAGGGAGAGTGGTACTGCTCGAGTTTGCGGCGGTGGTGGGGGAGGAGGGCTGCGGCGATGGGACGACGGCACTCACTGGGACGAGGAGAATACGGGATTATATAGATGGGTGGATTGTTTTACTAATCCTTATAATTTAAAATGGTAATTAATACTGATTATTCATTTTTGAATAACATAGCCCAGGACTCCACCTGTTTTTTTATATAAATAAATATTAAAATACTTTATTTCCCAATATACTTTATTTCCCAATATATGTGCATCGTCAATTCTGGAAAATAAAATATTTTTAATATTTATTATATAAAAAACACGACCCCACGAAACATATTTATGAATATATTTTTTAATTTGTTTTATTTGATTCATTTAAATATATTAATTAATTAAATTAATTAATTTAATTAAAATAAATATTAAATAATTTAATATTTCATTCGACTATATTACGTATAATTAATCAATTATATTAATTATTTGATTTGATTGGAAATTACATTAATCATAACTTCAAGTATTTAACTTAATTAGAGTAAATATCAAATTATTTTAAATTTTGTTTAATTCATTGAACTAAATTAATTATAACTAATTATTTATTTAATTTGATTGAGATAAATATTAAATAATTTAATTTTTTTAATCACATTAATTATAACTAATTAATTACATTAATTATTTATTTAAATAAATTGATTTTGTTTTATTTATATTATTGTTTTTCGTCTTATCTGTTTTGATTGATAATTTTTAAAAATATTATAATTTTTATATGGAATATTCATATGATATTTTTATTTATTTAACTTATTTTATTGAGACAAACAATTATAATTAATTTATTATATCAATTATTTAATTCAATTAATTTAAATATATATTATTTGATTTAATTTATTGTCATGTTAACATTTGAAAAGTTGTTTATCAAAATTTTCTCTTTATTTTTTTTTCGTAATCTTGAATATTTTTATTTTAAATCTCAAAATTTTATTTACTATTTATATTTTTATTTTAATATCAAATTTAATACTGCTATTAATATTTTCTTATAATTTATTATTTAATAATTTTATGCACACCATCAATTATATAATCGTGACTATTACTTCAATTTATTAAAAAATACAATCTTATTTTTTTATTTTAATTATTTCTATATTTCATAACATATCCACAGTAAAAAATCATATATTCTAGAATTGAATCTTATTTTTTTCACTAATTACTCTTTCATTTTGTAATATTTTTTTCTTATGATGCATTATTTTTACTTTTAAAATTTTTTTATAAGCTATAAAATATTATTATTTATTATTGTACTCTATCTCCACAAAATTACAAACTAGTGTTATTAGTCTTCAAATGATCAAAATATTCCACTATTAATATTAACCTATTCAAGTTTAGAATTTCGGGAGGCTAAATTACACAAGGAATACAAGAGACGAATGGCAGATTACAAGTATTTGAACAGGGCTTCATCTCTCTTAAATGATATAAGCATCGAAGTGAGGTGCAATGGTTTATTTAGATCCAGAGCTTTAAGTCCTTGCAATTCCTTCCCTGCCTCTATCAAGCCTATTGCGTGTTCAATTCAATAAATAAAGGGTTATGCTCCAGCCACCCAAAAAAGGTATCCAGGGACAATAGAATCTCAAGGATCCAAGTTACAAAGCAAAAGGAAATGCTTGCCTGTGCAGCACTGCTTGATGGTTCTCCCTCACTGGCACTGCAATTACATGGCCTATATAGCAGAAATAATTAATCAATTTCCATGACTCGAGGAATGAAGATTAGCAGCAAGAGAGTACATTACATGGCAAGACAACCTTGGTACCGAAGCAACAACCAAAGTTCATATAAAGCAAAGAAAAGAAAAGAAATGAACCTGGTTTTTTCTTGTATCAAAAGAACTTGAATTAATAACCTTCAACCTCTACAAAAACTTAGTAACCAATTATCAGACTCAAAACAATATCAAATCCGTTCCACAAAATCAAAATTAGTATCACAACACCAACAAACAAGAAGAATTTGAATAATGACATCAAAAAATAAAAAATAACCTAGACTAATTAATTCTAACATATCAATTTCAGGTCATTTACAAACCACAAAGAACTATCAAAAGCCTGAAATAAACTCACTCTTAGGCAATAACTTAGCACATACTAATAACATCAACAAGTTTATACTTTAAACTGTATCAGCAGCGTAATGAGATAGTTTTTCTAATGAACAATAATCAACATATTTCCCTTATGATACAAGTATTTGTATAGGACCTTATTTTTCTGAACAAGAAGAAAAATGTTCCTGCCAAAAAAAAAAGAGCCTTCGCGGCCATAGAATAAAATGCCAAAAAGCAAGTAATTTATTTTGATTTTTCAAAGCAAGTAAACTAAATCATTCAAACAGTTACTTCATTTGCCTTCAAAATACCAACTTGAACAAAAATAAAATCAGAGTCAGAATTAGAATAACAAAAATCAAATGAACAAGATGGATGAAAGATAGTGTAAAGAAAGTGGACTCAGAAAGTGTTAGAATCACCATTATATGTGCTATTTCTGAGTTGAAGTCCAAGTTGTAGCATTTAGTGTTATGTCAAACTTATTAAATGGCTTTCCAAGATGTAGCTTCTTAAAAGGTTCAGAGATTTCACTCATTTCCTTACAATTTTTCTAACTTCCGTAACTTTCCCTTACAATTTTCATCAACAAATAGGGCAAATTTTAAAATACTAATAATTATTACCTGTTCCAAAGTTGGCCTTGACTCAATCTGGCTCCCTATGCTAAGAATATAGACAAACAAGGATAACCACTCTAACCTAAATTTTTGTAATCTGCCAAACTCAGTTTATCAAACAAATCAGATACCTCAGCATATTTTCATAGGAATGAAATCTTAATAATATATTCTCCAAATCTTTCACAGCCATCATTGCTTTTTTAATTAGCTTTTGTAT
>NC_029780.3:2700094-2708378 GCF_000817695.3 Arachis duranensis
TATAGAGAGAGAGAGAGAGAGAGAGAGAGAGAGAGAGAGAGAGAGAGTAACCTTCTGCGCTTTCAGGAGAGAAATCTGTGCTTTCAGTTTGGTGGACAAGAAGGAGAAACAACTAGAGAACAGGGGAATGGATTATTAGTGAGGTAAATTATTAATCCAACATCATAACCAAAGTAATTATCATCAGTGAGGTTTTCAAAGTATCATATCTAGAATGATCACAAAATAAAGAAGTGCATGCATAGCTAATAGCAATCGGAGTTGCCTAGGATCTGATCTTGATAAGAACACTTAGCTTGTTCAAAAGTAATCATGGACAGATCGGAGTACAATATAATGATGACTTAAATATGGCTATGGCAATACCAACGAAATATTTGGCATGGTCCCGACAAATATGCTTCAACATGAAATCTAAGGTAATAATAAAAATGACCATGGATCTTAGTTTCCCCAAAAACATTAAAAAAAATATATTAAACAAAATATATATTGTTTTTGGTGACAAACAAAATATATATATTTAAATATAAACATATATAGTGGTTGGTTTTTTATATCCATACAGCATTTTGAAAATATTTGGCATGGCCATTAAGGTAAAATTTGACTAACCGAATCTTGAACCAACCCCTTGACACCTTTGCTGAGAAAGCCAAGGTTTCCCTCAAGTCATTTCTCCAATATGAACATCATTCTGGTTAATGTATATTGCAGTTCTTTGAGGTACAAACTTATTCATTCATTTCATGGCCATTATAGGTAACTCTGCCACTAAAAGCAATGTCATCCCGAAAATGAAAACAAAATGTAGTGGTGAATAGGAAGATGAATAAAGTTTGAGCTTCAGGATTTCAACTAATCCTATCTTCTTACCTACAAGGTCTTACAATTCCACTAGTATCTTTAAGAATGGTCACTTGCTTCTTTTGGCTTGAAAGGATATGAAGATAATTTAAATAACTTTGGAAGATTAAAAATTTCAGAATAAGTACAAATCTTACACAAACTAAAACCAACAACAATCTGGATTGAAGCATCAAAGGAAAGAGAGATTTAGAAATCACACGTGGTTTACCTCCACTATATTAACAATGAAGTTAAAAAACGTGGGTAAGGCTCTGCTGCCAACATGAGCTTCTGCCTCAACATTTAGATGCTCAAACCTGGCTTCAATTGTTGGAATATGGATTCCAACTCCAGAAAATATTCAAAGGAAAGTTTTGCAATTTAAAACTGTTGAAGAAAATAAAAGAGAAGACAAGCTTTAACAATGGATATATACCTATCAATTCTTTCCCTCAGCTTCAACAGAAACTTCTCATTATCCTCTTCAGCAGTACCTACCAACCTTTGCAACACTTTCTTTCTTTCAAGAGTTCCAATATCAGTGACATCAATCTCACTCACCTCACCATTGGATGCAGTTAACAAGCCTCTCTTTAAATTCTTACCATTTTTCTTTTTTTCTTTTAAATATTCAACTATGTGATATATTCATAAAAAATATATCACTTTAATATTCATGAATAATAAATAACTTATGTCATCAGCTTAATTTCTTAGAAGTTCATATTATTCTTTCACAAGACTAGTTGGTTAAGTTTGTTAGTCGATGAAAGTTTGTAAATAATTATTCCCGAGGAGTGCTAGAGGGCTAATATAAAAAAAGCGAGAGTTGGCAAAAAACATGACAAATGCGACTGTTGGTCATAAAATAGGGTCTAGAACTACAAGGGGTATCTAGATAATTAAGAATATAAAAGCTCTTTTTCTTTGTGACATGGCTTATCGTTTTGTTTGTTAAAATCTCGCTTCAACTCTTCCATTTGTTTTAAGCTCCAATTCTTTAATACTTAGCAAGAACAGATAACTTATATCACGAGGTTGGTACCTCAGAAGTTCATATTATTTCTTTGACCACCAAGAGAGAAAACAAATGTATCAATACATCATTTTTTCAACTTCCTAGTATGTTGATCATTGAAAGCTGGTAATCATTTATTTATCACAAGAAATAAAAAATAAAAATGTATTAATTTTGATTTTGTTTAGTCATAAAAGAATCATTTATAACTGAATCCATAATTTGAAGATGTCAATACTACGGTACGGATCATTCATGTACCAATTATCAGTATATTTCATCTGGTTCAACGGGTAAAGCATCCAGTTTTGGATCCAAAAACAACAAAATTAAAACGAAATGGTACGTATTAAATTACATATTACATTCTCTTCCCTTAATTTTACCCTAAAATAATAGGTTTGAATCTAAGATCAGATCTTCATGACAAGCATAAATTTACTGTAAGTGCAAAGGAACACTAGTAAATGATGGTTAATCCTACAAATCCAGTCTGGGCATGTGAATATGAAATTGGCAATAATCATAACAGGTAGTATAATTTTGTAAAAAAGTAGATAAATAATCACTAAATTAGAAAAGCAATAAGAACAGATAAATTGTCAAAAGTCAAGAGTCATAAAGAAGGCATAGGAGTTGACTAGAATCAAACCATTCAGAAGACAGCTTGTCCGTTAGGGCTTGATTAACTGGATCTGGGATGATGTACTTGGAAGGCTACGATATGGTGGTGAAACTAAGCTTTCGTGATAAATACAGAAGTACAATCCCAGTTTGTTAGACGGAGGAGTATGTTCCAATACAGGAAATTCAAAGCCGTCATGATCTAAGTTATACAGAACTATCTTTGAATATGCTGCAGCCGCCATAAGAACATAATTTTCCCAGATATACAATGGGCGTAAATGATGACCAGATAGACTCGGGTGGCAGGAGATGCTGGCAAATTTAGTCCAAGATTGAGGCACTCCATACTCTTCCATCAGCCACACAGACCAATGAGTCTTCTCATCATGGCTGACACAAGCTGCGAGGCAGTTCCTCAGCACACATAACTGTGGGAAGTCGAAGGTTTTATTGTCTGGATCCTTGAGAGACAGAGAAAACTCACTAAAAGTCTCCTTCACCAAGTCAAGGGAAATAACCAAGTACTCCATATGCTGACAAACCCAATTAAGAGTGGCGGTGCCAGGCACAAATACCCCCGTTTCATCACCAACTACGCCACACGGCATATCTTGAATTGTTCTCATGGAAGGGTTCCCACAAAATGTATAAATTCTGGTTTGGGGTTTCCGCTCCCGCATCTGCTTTACAACCGCAACAAGTTTGTACTTGTCATTCACATGATCATAGCCGAAACCGGAATTCCATATGAAACCCCTAATTTTCAGCGATTGGGATGTCAATCCAGTATAGGGATTCCACAACATGACACTGTTGTTGAGGCTGTGAGCACCCCCATGCATGCACAGCAATCCATTGCAAGAGCTATTAATTTCGTGGCAACGTGGTCTCTCCTCGAAGAGAACGACTTCTGTAGGTTCGGAAGGGTTCTCGACCAAGGATTGTAAGGAGAAATCTCCGAATGTGATGCAATTGAATTCAAAACTATGATGAAAAGCAACTCGTGGCCCACTCAAACTTGGATCAGCGGCGATTGAACGTTGAATATGATAGTTGGCGAATTGGGAGCTGGAAATTAGAGTTCTCCATGAACGGCACACACTCCGTAAACGAAGAAGTAACCTTGCCGGAAGCCTCGTCAAGACTTCTGTGAGGAGTTCATCCGGAAGGACAAGCAGCGGCTGCGATGACGTTACCGTCGAAGACAGCAGTAGTTTCGGGGTGTTGCTGGTGACTCTTAAAGGCTTCCTCTCGTCATAATCATGAGGCTGCTCCATAACAACTTGAACGGAGGTTAGCCGCAGCCGCAGCGGCTAAAAGGTTTTACTTCACAAACTTGAAACTTGCGGACTGCAAAAGGCTCGGCACTGTACTATATATATTTTTCATGTATTATTATTATTTAAAAAGATGTTTTATGTTAACTAACCTATAATTTTATTTATATTGTTATGTTATCGTTGGTTTTTTATAGGGGTGGCAAGCGGGGAAGTCCGGCCCCGCCCGCCCTGCTCCACCAGAAGCCCGCTTCGCCCTGCCCCGCCTAATGAGGCGGTCCCAAAATCTCAGCCCGTTTTTATATTCACAAACATTAAAGTCTTTGTAATTATAAATATCTAATAAACATAATTATAAACCAAGTTTTCATCCAAAACTTAATTATAAATATTGTTCCCAAAGCAAAATAAACACAATCCAAAACATAATTATAAATAGTCTCTAAAACAAAATAAATATAATCCAAAACACTCAATTTTCATCTTCATTCTCTTGTAAGTTGGGTTGGGAGAAGTTGGATTTTGATAAAAAAAAAAATTGTAAAAATACCCCCTTGCTAAAAAATACTAAGCCGGCGGGAAAGCCCACCAAAGCCCACGGTTTACGGGGTGCGGGTTAAGCGGGCTTTTGCTATTTTGGCGGGTTATGAGGGCCGGCCCGGCAGGTTTAGGCCCGTTTGCCACCCCTAGTTTTTTAAGATATTGTTAAGACTTGCTATGTCATTGTTGGTTATTTGAAATTTGACGTTGAAACTTGTTATATATATTTGATTTTTTTAATTTACAAAACCGCAAATCCAATCCAATCCAAACCGCTCGAAATTGGATCGGATCGGATCGGATTTTTTTAAAAAATCATCCAATCCAAACCGCACCGCAAGTAAACATAGTGTTCGGATCAGATGAGTTTTTGACTCAAAACCGATCCAAACCGCACCGCGAACACCCCTACAATTTACGGCTAAAGAATTTAAATATGAAAAAAATATGTATGTTTTTCAGAAAATAAACTTTTTTTGGTGTATATACAGGCAAGTGGACATAACAGAGATACATGAACAACACGCAGGTAACGTGCTGACTCAGCATGCAACCCACATATTGAACACTTGTCAAAATTTAGAGCAACACGCAAGTTCCGTGTTGACCACGTGTTAGCCATCCGTCAACACGCATGATGCGTGTTGCCACGTGGCAGACGTTGGTTGGACGGTCTCGCAACACGTTGCCTGCGAGGTGAGTCTTCCGTCTATAAAAGCAATGCTCGTAACCATGTTGCTTCATTCTGAGAGAAGTATTTTCTTCCAAGGTTGATACGATGGAAGGCACTGGCAACATAGTGGTTTACCACAACGGTGAAGTCGTACGAAATACGTATGAGGGTGTGAACTTTGTGTGTGAGAATATATTTTTGTTTGTTGTCCCGTACACTATAACATTCGCGGAACTACAGTACAAGCTCTATCAAAGCATAGAGGCTGATATTGTGAAGAGGGTGATCAACATTCTTTACAGGAGTCCGGTTGTCGTATTTGGCGGCCTAATGCAATTTGAAGTTATGCCAATCGTCGACGAAACAAATATTCAGCGGATGTTTCGTATTCACCAGCAAACTCAGGTGCAACACCCGATGATTGAGTTATATGTTAAGTTTGAGCATATTGTTGCAAATAAGATTCTGTTGTGTATATTGTATGAGACGATGACAAAATCTTATATTTGTGTAGTGGTTTCAAGGCACGATTAGATCGCTTTCTTTAGAGAGATATTTGTCCCCACACTTAGTTGCTATAGGGTTGATGACAATACTCTCACAGGATACAATGAAACCTAAGAATTTCTTAATTAGCAATAGTAAGAAATTCTCAACTCTCTTGAACAAAGAAAATCTCTTTTTAATAGTGTAAATTGTACGCTTAGTACTTCATGTATGAAATAGTGGACAAGGACTTATTTATACATATTGCACGTAGCAATTATGATTAGTTACGTATACAAATGGTTGTGTCTTTTCTATTGCCAATAGATACAATATTTTGAACATACACAATTCTTAAAGAGTTGTGTCCCTTTAGCCAATAGACACAATATTTTGAACATACACAATCCTTAAAAGGTTGTGTCCCTTCAACCAAATGGTACAAAACGGTTAGTAACCGTTTATTTATATTAATAATATTAATAATATTAATAATATTAACTAATCAAATTTGTAAATACCCTTCAGATTCAACATGACCCAGATGTACAAGATGACAAAGGTGAGGCGTACTTGGGAATAAACGATGATAGCGATGAGTAGTTCGAAGTTACATATGAAGCCGGTGATGAGGACGATGACAACAATGTGAGAGGTGAGGCAGTGGCAGAAACTTTAGTGGTTCTAGCATCGCGAAATGCCTTCTGATCACTCCAACTCTCGAGAGTTGGTAGAACCCGGTGGTTCATAAGGCTTCCTCAACCGCCGGATGCAACGTTTCTAGCTGGTCAAGTTTACGGGATAAAAGATTCCTATTAGTCTAGTAAAATTCAACCCAAAAAAAAATTAATTTAATAAATAGCAAAAAAATATTAATAATTTTTTATTATTTACATTGCATCATTCTCTTAATTAAAACATAAAATAAAATAACAAAAATATTAAAACACAAAACAACATATAATAGCCAATTTCATTAATTTATTTTACTAAACAAATGAATAATAATAACAACTAGATTCAAATTAATAAATTAGATAAATTAATAAATTAAATTTTGTGTACATTCAATTATCTTGTATTTATTGTTAAAAATATATAATAAATTTGCAGTTTAAATTTATTATCTTGTTTAGCTCAGATTTATATTTAAGATTTAATATTTTATTATTCAATCAATTATATATTCTATCAAAAAATATGGAAACAAAACCATATCATAATCATACAAATTATTAAACTAATATTAATCAAATAAATGCTAATAAATTAATAAGAAAATAATAAACTTACATAATTAGGATGCCCTAGATAATTAATAACATGATCTTTAAGAGACGGATAATCACGTACTATTATAAATATATTAATCCTACTCTCAACTTTAAAACGAATTCAAAACATTCCTAAACCCCAAACCCCCACCACTCCTTTGTCACTCTCAAAGAAAACAATGAAAACTATTACAGCCCCACCACCATTTTATACATCCGTTGCCAACCTCCAATGTCCCACATTAATGGTTGCTGTTCCTGGTGTGAGGCCTCCCTCTTGCGACGCAACACGTGACAACACGCATGTAGTGTGCTGATGCATGTGCGACACGTGGACGGCCGAGAGAAACACACAGCTTGTGTGCTGCACGGATGTTAGACATATGGCTGGACTAGACTTACACGAAGTCTGCGTGCCGAGTTGACATTGACACGTTGCGTTCGTGTCTTTGGTGGACACGTCAACATGTTACCTGCGTGTTAGAATCCTTTTTTGACAAATTCATAATTCTGTAAAATATCTCAAACACCTATATTTAAATAAAGCACCACTCATTTCTCTATATGTAAAATAATTTCTGACAATTTACATCATCTTTATTTTTATTTGGTCAGGATTAAATGAGAGGTGATTGTTATAGTATCTAAAAATGTTTGTCTAACTTATAAAAAAAATTAAAAAATTAATATTTAATTTTAAAAATACAAAAATAATTATTAAATATTTAAAATTTGTCATAAAAAATAAATTAAACAAAAATTAGACACTAAATTATAGACACCGTAGAATTCACTTAAATTATAATGTAAATGCGAAGAAATACTAGTAAATGATGGTCATTCCTACAGGTCCAGCATGAGCATGTGAATATGAAATATGAAATAGGAAATAATAATCACAGAAAGTATAGTTTTGTAAAAACCTAGATAAATAAATTACTAATTTAAAAAGAAAAATGTAAAACCGTAATTAAAATTTATTATTTTTAGTCATTAATTAATTATTAATATTTAAAAGTGTAGACTAAAAATATGTTATTAAACTATTAAATCAAAAAAATTAAATTAATGAATAAAAATGATAAAAAAAAGGATTAAGTATGATTTTGGTCCCTAATGTAGGGGCTGAAAATTTCTTTCGTCCCTCGGTTTTTTTTTGCTCGAAAATGGTCCCCAAAGTTTCAGTTTGTTTTAAAATGGTCCTTCGGACCAAAATGCCCCTATCCCTTCTTCCCCAAAATCATGCCACCACCACCACCACCAAAACCAGAACCACCACCACCCCCCATCCACTGCCAAACTCAGAAAATCAACATCATCATAAAAGATCCAGAACTCAACTCAGATAAACAAAAATTCAGATCCAGAAATTTCACAAAAAAAATTTAATTCACAGAATTCACAGAAGAAGAAGAAGAAGCGGGGGACGGCGGTGGGTGCGGCGGCGGGAAGAAGTGGGGGGCGGCGGTGGGTGTGGCGGTGGGAGGAAGAAGAAGAAGAAGAAGAAAAAGAAGAAGAAGAAGAAGAAGAAGGGAGGCGG
>NC_029780.3:2709070-2719970 GCF_000817695.3 Arachis duranensis
TAATAGGTCTCTCATCTTATAAACTCCTCACTCTTCCATGCTTTCTTTGATGTGGGACTAACTTCAACACTCCTCACACTTGCAACACTAACACTGCGGCGGTGGTAGGAGAAGAGAGACTGCGGCGATAAACTGCGAATCGCGAGGAGAGGAGATATATGGTGGTGGCTGGTGGTGGATTGCGTGAAAAGGACTGCAGTAGTGGTGGCGATTCCGCAAATTGCAACGAAAATGGCAAAGAAGCAATGGCGAGGAAGCACCCCCCGTGACTCTCTTTCTTCCCTCTTCTCTTTCTCCTCGGCGCTATTCTCTTTCTCCTCCCTCTCTTTCTTTCTTTTTTATTTTATTTTATAATTTTTTTTAATAAAAGGTAATTTGGTAATAAAAAAATATAATTGGTAAAAATGACGATTTTAAAACAAACTGAAACTTTGGGGACCATTTTCGAGCAAAAAAAAGCTGAAGGACGAAAGAAATTTTCAGCCCCTACATTAAGGACCAAAATCATACTTAACCAAAAAAAAAACTATAAGGAGTTGGCTAGAAACAAACCATTTAGAAGAGAGCTTGTAAACTAAGGTTTGAATGTTTGATCAACCTGATTTGAGATGAGCTACTTCGAAGGCCATGATATAATGGTAAAACTAAGCTTTCCTGATAAATATGGACATTCAATCCAAGTGAGGGAGACGCAGAAGTAGGTTCCAATACAGGAAATTCAAAGCTGCCATTATCAAAGTTATAAAGAACTATCTTTGAAGACGATGCAACTGCCATAATAACATTTTTCCAGATATACAAAGGCCGTAAATGATCACTAGATATATGCGAAGATAGACGCGGGTAACAGGGGATGATGACGAATTTAGTCCAAGATTGAGGCACTCCATACTCTTTCATTACCCATACAGACCAATGAATTTTCTCATGATTAAAACAACATGCAAGGCAGTTCCTCAACAAACATAACTGTGGGAAGATGGTTTTATTATACTGATTATTGAGAGGCAGGAAAAACTCAGTAAAAGTCTCATTCACAAAGTTAAGAGTGGCGGTGCCAGGCACAAATACCCCTCTATCATCACCATTTATGCTGCCAATTGGAATATCTTGAATGGCACTCTTGCAAGGGTTCCGGCAAAATGTATAAATTCTGATTGCACATTTCGTTATCTCATGTAGAATCTCAACAAGCTTGTACTTGTCATTCACATGATCATAGCCGAAGCCGCTAGCTATTAAGAAGCCAAATACCCACAACTTACTTGGCCCTAGGATCACTCACTCATATAAATGATGCTATCATATTTTCATCTTTCAAACTCACTAACACTCATAAAATAAAGGAGAGAATTTCAAAACATACTCATTTTCATTATGAAACACAAATACATTTCACAAGGCATATGTGCCTTTATATAGGCAATGCTTTCCTACTAAAATAATAATTTATGAATTACAACTCAATTTTGTAATGATTACTATTTTATGAGTTGGCTTCATGAATCTTCTTTCAACTTGTATTCATGTAGGTTCCATAATCTTCTAATTTGCTTGACTTCCAATTTCAATTCAATTTGATTTTGAATTTCTTCAATGTTGTAGAATGTTGTAGGTATACTACTCTCTTGAATGTTCTTCAAAAATCTTCAAGCTTCCAACATTAGCTTCTAGCAATATCTAGCCAATTGATGATTATTGTATTCAACATTTTTACTTCAAAAACTCTTCATGAAAATTCTAGTGATGCAAGTTGATTTATAATGAATTAACATTGCCTCCCTTAAATCAAGCTTGCAGAATTAATCATTCCAAGCATCTTCTTCAATTTGTAAAATAACTCTGTCTTCAATGGCTTTGTAAAGATATCTGCAACTTGTTCTTCAGTTGGACAGTACTCGATCACAACTTCTTTCTCATTTACCAACTCTCTAATTTTATGAACCCGAATATCAATATGCTTCGATCTTCCATGGAATACTGGATTTTTGCAAAGTGCAATAGCTGACTTGTTATCGCAAAATATTGTTGTTGGAGTATTTTGTTTCTCGTTCAATTCCTCAAGAATTCTTCTTAGCCAAACTGCTTGTGTTGTACAACTTGCTGCTGCTATATATTCTACTTCTGCTGTAGATAGTGCTACTACTGGTTGTTTCTTTGACGACCATGAAATTGCACTAGAACCAAAATGAAATACAAACCCTGAAGTATTTTTTCTTGTTTCTATATCTCCAGCCCAATCACTATCAGTGTAGCCAACAAGATTTACTTCATTAGTATTCTCATAATAAATTCCATCATTTAAAGTACCTTTGATATATCGAAGAATTCTCTTTGCCGCTTGCAAATGGTTGATACAAGGCTCCTCCATAAATCTGCTAAGCAAACCAACTCCAAACACAATATCTGGTCTAGTCGCAGTCAAATATCTTAGACTTCCAATCAAGCTTTTGTAGTATGTGGGATTTACTGCTCTTCCTTTATATTCTCTCAGCAATTTGAACTTCTCTTCGACTGGAGTAGAAACTGGCTTTGAATGTTCCATCTGAAATTTCTTTAAAATATCATTTGCATATTTCTTTTGAGAAATGAAAATTCCACCATCTTTTTGAACTACTTCAATGCCAAGAAAGTAAGACATCAAGCCCATATCTGTCATTTCAAAGTGCTTTATCATAGCCTCCCTGAATTCTGCAATTATCTTCAAATTGTTCCCAGTAAAGATCAAATCATCAACATAAAGACACACGATCAAAATATCTCCATTTTCAACGAACTTGATATAAAGAGTATGCTCAAATGGACATCTTCTGAAACCATTCTCAATGAAATAAGAATCAATCTTCTTGTACCATGCTCTTGGTGCTTGCTTTAATCCGTACAAAGCTTTCTTCAATTTATAAACTTTATCTTCTTTTCCAAGAACTTCATATCCTACAGGTTGCTCAACATCCACTTCTTCTTCTAAAGTGCCATTTAGAAATGCAGACTTAACATTCATTTGATGTATCTTTCACTTATTTTGAGCCGAGAGCGAAATAATCATACGAATAGTATCTAATCTAGCAACAGGAGCAAATACTTCAAAGTAGTCAATACCTGGTTTTTGTTTGTATCCTTTTGCAACTAATCTTGCTTTGAAACGATCAACTTCACCACTAGGTTTGTACTTAGTCTTGTAAACCCACTTTACTCCAATTGGCTTCTTATCTGCTGGTAAATCTGTCAGCTTCCATGTGTCATTCTTTTCAATGGCATGAATCTCCTCATCCATTGCTTTCTTCCAATTGTTGTCTTTAAAGGCTTCTTCAAAGTTCAACGGCTCACAATCTGAAAATAGAGCAAAATTTATAATTTCTTCATCAGACGGATCGTTGTCATTGCCAACTTCATAATCTACCAATCTAGCAGGTAGTCTTCTCTCTCTTTGAGGTCTTCTAGATGATTCTGGTTGTTCAGTTGTGTCAGGTTGTCTTTCTTCTACTTCGTCACATGTATTTGGAATTATAGTCAGCTGCTTTTCTGTCTTTGTGTTCCAGTTCCACATGTCTTTCTCGTCGAACGTCGCGTCTCTGCTGATGATTACTTTCTTTGTTTCTGGATTGTATAACTTGTATGATTTTGAGTCTGTGCTATAGCCAATAAAGATACACTTCTCGCCTTTGTCATCTAACTTCTTCCTTAATTGATCTGGTATATGGGCATAAGCGATACACCCAAAGACTCTGAAATGATGAATGGAAGGCCACTTTCCACTCCAAGCTTCCTCTGGAGTTTTATCACGAACACTCTTTGTTGGACACATGTTTAAAATATGAATTGCTGTTGCGACTGCTTCTGCCCAAAACTCTTTAGGCATTTGTTTTGACTTGAGCATGCATCTGACCATATCCATGATGGTTCTATTCTTTCTTTCAGCAACTCCATTTTGTTGAGGAGTATATCTAGTTGTTAATTGGTGTTGAATTCCGTGTTGCTTAAAGTATTCTGAACATGCAAGATATTCTGTTCCTTTGTCTGTTCTGGGAATTTTGATTTTATAGCCACTTTGTTTTTCGACAAACGTCTTGAATGTTTTGAAGGTTTCACATGCTTCTGATTTTTGCTTCATAAAGTATACCCATGTATATCTACTAAAATCATCAATAAAAGTGATAAAGTACCTGCTACCACCATTACTTGGAACTTCTACAGAACAGAGATCTGAATGCACAATTTCAAGTAATCTTCTAGCTCTCCAAGACTTTCCTGTAGGGAATGGATCTCTGTGCTTCTTTCCCAGTTGACAAATCTCACAAACACAATTGGGAATATGAATTCGTGGTAGACCAGAAACAAGTCCTTTTCTTGACAGGTAGTTTAGGTCAGAAAAATGAAAGTGCCCAAACCGCATATGCCACAACCAGTTATCATCAAGTATCACAGAACTCATGCAAGAGGGATTAACATGTTGAATTTTTAACGGAAACATTCTGTTTGAAGTCATCTTTGCTTTATCAATGAACCTTCCATTCTTGTCAAATACAATGCAATATCCACGATAAGTTATCATCTTATATCCCTTCTCAGATAATTGCCCCATACTCAGTAAATTGTAATCAAGTTCAGGAGCATAGAAAACATCAGAAATATAACTCAGAGAACCATCTTTCAATCTAATTGGTATGTGCCCTTTTCCTTCGATAGGAATCTTTGTACTATTACCAAACTTCAATAATAGTTTAACTGAATCATCTAGAGAAGAAAATAACTCCTGTCTACTAGACATATAATTACTGCAAGCATTATCCAAGTACCATATATTTTCATCTTCAGCACATGAATTACTTGTAAAAAATAAAGTCTGAGTACCCGAATTGTCATCAGTATTTTGATGCTGATTTTCTGCAACGTATGCTTGATTGTTATTCACCATTTTGAATCTGCAATCTGCTGCTTTGTGTCCATACTTTCCACAATGAAAGCAATTGAAATCGGTTCTTTCTTGATAAAAATTACCTCGACCTCTTCCTCGGTTGACAGACCTAAAATTCATTCCACCTCTTCCTTGATTAGGTTGTGTAAAATTATTGTAACTTCCTTGGTTGTAATTGCCACGACCTCTACCTCTGAAACTTCCTCTGCCTCTACTTTGAAAATTAAAACCACGACCTCGTCCTTCTTGTGTACGGCTTGATTCTGCAACATTGTTGAAATTCACTCGGCTTTTCAGGGCTTCTTTGATTGATTTTTCTGATTTCTCCAGTATTCTACTGATGTGGCTTTCCATGGTTCCTTGCAACTCTACAATCATCAGGGTATCCATATCATAGGACTCCAGTATCGTAGTCACCACATGGTCATACTTCATCGGCATGGTGCGAAGAATTTTCTCCACCACTTTGCTATCGGGCATATCTTCTCCATAGACTCTCATCTTATTGACAAGATCTGTAACACGAGTAAAATATTGCTCAACGGTTTCTGAGCTAGACATCTCGTACCTTTCATATTCTCTTCTTAAAGACTGTAGCTTTGCTTTCTGAGCTTTATCTACGCCTTTGTATGACAGCTTCAACGTGTTCCATGCTTCCTTTGCACTTTTGGCATTTGCTATTTTGCCAAACACCGTATAATCTACTCGTTGATGAATTTGAGATAGCGCCAATTGATCTCTCCTTTGTTGGGCAGCATCTGCTCCTTCTTGCAAACCTGGTTCAATGAAATTCTACAGGTTCTGGGCCTTCAAATGGGTAGACATCAAAGTCTCCCAATAACTATAATCAAGTTTCCCATCTAACTTGGGACCGGACCACACAATGTTAAAAGTATTTGTCATACCGACTCTATGAATAAACAATTATGTGAGAACTCTCTCACACCTCACTAAATCTCAAACACCAGATGCTGGATTAACCGGCTCTGATACCAAATGTAAGTAAAATACCCACAACTTACTTGGCCCTAGGATCACTCACTCATATAAATGACGCTATCATATTTTCATCTTTCAAACTCACTAACACTCATAAAACAAAGGAGAGAATTTCAAAACATACTCATTTTCATTATGGAACACACACATATATTTCACAAGGCATATGTGCCTTTATATAGGCAATGCTTTCCTACTAAAATAATAATTTATGAATTACAACTCAATTTTGTAATGACTACTATTTTATGAGTTGGTTTCATGAATCTTCTTTCAACTTGTATTCATATAGGTTCCATAATCTTCTAATTTGCTTGACTTCCAATTTCAATTCAATTTGATTTTGAATTTCTTCAATGTTGTAGAATATTGTAGGTATACTACTTTCTTGAATGTTCTTCAAAAATCTTCAAGCTTCCAACATTAGCTTCTAGCAATATCTAGCCAATTGATGATTATTGTATTCAACTAAAACTTTGCTTCTTCTTTGACCATTTTGACTTCAAAAACTCTTCATGAAAATTCTAGTGATGAAAGTTGATTTATAATGAATTAACAAGCCCCAATTCCCAGCGATTCGGATTGCAATCCAGTACATGGATTCAACAATATGGCATGGTTTCTCAATTACTTCAGCAGTTATACATGTACAGTAAAGAGTTTTCTCACATATATCTGTGACCAAAGCCTGATGATAACCAAATGAGACATATGCCAAGTCAGGGAAAGAAGAGTTCAAAAGATAATGACAGATTGTGAATACAACTGCTGTCAAACCTAAGGTCTTTAGTATGTTCAAAAGACACTCATGCAACATATAACATTGTATCATAGGATAATGAAAAAATGTTCAATATTGATGCCCAGCCATGTCTGTGGTTCAGCTCTCAGAATACTTCTAGGGGATTTTTAGTGGTTTAGAACCATACTGGGACATGGCTATTTCATAAATGCAATTCTGCATATTGGACAAAAGTCACTGATCAAAAGGAAAAGTATCTTATCCCATGTCTTGCTAAAAGCTTAAAAAAAGCTTCTTTTTTTTTATTTGTATCCATACTCCATACTATTGCTGATTACCATCAAGTAAAGGATGGATGGTTGTAGACCTCAAATCCTTTAGGAAAAGTAGCAGCTTGCAAAGGATTTTTCTCCATAGTGTTTCTTATGGCAAAGAAGCTGCATTATCATAGCATGATTCTCAGGCCTTTAAAAAAAGGAATATCAAGAAAAAAGCTACTTTAATTGCCAACTTTTTCACAGTACAAAAGAGTAATAACATGCAACTCTCAAGAACTAATTCTCACATAGAACATTAAGCTTGAGCTTGAACAGAAGTAAAATTGCTGCCTACTATTGAGTATCCAAGTAAATATTATTATTTAAACTTTAGTCAGTAAAAAAATGGTAAAAAAGAACTTTTTATTATCCAACCTCTTCTAACATATCAGACTTTGAATTGTTATATTAGTTAATTTTTAATTTCAATAATGATAGTAACGAAACAATTCCTTCATCTAATTTTTTCAATACAAATATAAAACTGTAGAACATGTATAACTTGTGTCATTCAGTTATCATTAGGCTTTGGTGTGTATAATTGTGGAATGAGGAAACTCAGAGTTCTATTTTTCAACTCAGCTCTGCATACCTATATTGTAATCCATAAATAATATTTCACTTAAAATGAAAGCAGCAGCAGTACCAAGTATTGTCTCATCAAGATTATTTGTTTATATTAAAAATGAGAAAAAATAAAGTAAAAGAAATGCAGTAGCAAAGCTTTAATCTATTTTCAGTTTCTTATGGATGAGTTCATCAATTTCTTGTCTTGTAATAATAAAAATTACGGCTCTCAGCACCATGCACGTACCTCTTTCCCCCCAAGTAAGCTTATTATCTTCATGAAATATGTCTGGCTACTGTGTAGCTCTGTGACCATTTATAATGACTCTACTTGTTTCTAAGAATAAGATAATCGTACAAGTGGGGATCTTAGAAACTGAAATGTCAGTTTTCGAAATTGTGAACTTGGTATGTTTTTTCAAGAAAGGATTTGGTGACTCGAGTAGTTTTTATTTCAATAACAATACTATATCAGAAACCACATAACAAATTATGACTGGATGCATTTCAAAAATGAGATCATAGTATCATATGCTGGTTGTGTATTAGCCTTTCCCATCAAACTTAAAATTAAGAAAATCAACATAACTTTTTCCAGGTTTCAACATAAAAATATTGGTTTTGTGAAGTATTTAAATTAGCACACATTTAATTATATACTTACAAAAACTAATTTTCCATAGAATTTTCTTAAAATTTATTTTGAACACAGCTCTAGGTTTCAATGCATAAGCCTTGAAGCACGTCTATAAAACTTAACATAATCTACCTCAAGTCCCCAACCTCACATCCTCTTTTTGAAAATGATTTATCGAATCAAAGACTTTGAAAAGTGCTCACAACTTTCTCAACAAAACACGAACATAAAAAACCACTTTTGCTCTGAATTTTTCTACAAATGGTCAATTGATCAGATTTACTTAACTTTCATGTGAGATCCTTCTAAGTTCCAAAGCATTAGTTTAGATACAAAATTATTTGATGCAATTGGAAGGGGATTATATTGATTAAAGTATACAAAGTGATGTACCAAACCACTAAATAAATCATCAGCAAGTTTAAAGGAAAGATAAATATTCCTAACATATGATCAAGATGAGAAGGTAGCCATTACCCTTTGTGAAGATTTTCTCTGCATGGCTCCTGATTTGTCCAGCAGTCTTGGTTCCTATTATCCTATATGCTCTGTACAACCGAATCAAAACACCAAAAAAGAAAAAGGAGAGGGGAAGACAGGAAGAAAAAGAGATTCCAATTAACATTAAGAAAGAAAAAGGTCAGCAGCTGACATCAAATTTCTCAATTCTGAGTTTGGATATACTTCGATTTTAATTGGCAATCTAAACTGAACATATGCATCAGATGAAATGCCAAAAAAATAAAAGCATGACTTGCATTAAATAATGGGATAATTGGTTGCATGACTTGCATCTAAGATCATAATTTCATCCCAAGCATAAATTATACAATAAGTGCAAAGGGATACTTGTACATTATATTCCTACAAATCTAGCCTGGGCATTTGAATTTGAAATAACAGAAAGCATAGTCACAAGAATTAGTTGACAAGAATCAAAGCATTTAGAAGACAGATTGTACACTAAGGTTTCATAAACCAGATTTGGGATGAGCTACTTCGAAGGCAACGATATGATGGTGAAACTAAGCTTTCATGATAAATATAGAACCACAATCCCATTGAGACATTTGAAGGAGTAGGTTTCAGTAGAGGAAATTCTAAGCCGCCATCATCCAAGTTATACATAACTATCTTTGAAGCTGATGCCACCGCCATCAGAAGAGTATTTCCCCGGATATATAACGGGTGTAACTCAGCACCAGTAAGCAGTGAGTGACAGTGGATGGTGGCTAATCTAGTCCAAGATTGAGGCATTCCATATTCCTTCAGCAGCCACACAGACCAATGAGTTTTCTCATGGCTGCAACAAAATGCAAGACAGTTCTTCAGCACACATAAGTGTGGGAAGATGAAGGATTTATTTTCCGGAGCCTTGAGGTTGAGGGGCAGAGAAAACTCACTACAAGTCTCCTTCACCAAGTCAAGGGAAAGAACCAAGCCATGCCAATGAATCCAATTAAGAGTGGCGGTGCCAGGCACAAATACCCCTTTACCATCACCAATTATCCATTTAAAGGTGGTATCTTGAATGATTCTCCTCGAAGGGTTTGGACAAAATGTATAAATTCTGGTTTCAAATTTAAGCAGTTCCTGTTTATGTATCTGTTCTACAACCGCAACAAACTTGTACTCGTCATTTACATGATCATATCCGAAGCCGCAAACTCCTATGGAACCCCGAATTTCCAGCGGTTGGGATGTCAATCCAATACAGGGATTCCACAGCATGATACAGTTATCCATGTCCGTAATGTCTTGCAAGCACAACAATCCGTTGCAAGAGCCAATAATTTCGTGGCTACTTTTTCCCGCGAAGCGAACGACTTCAGTAGGTTGGGAAGGGTTCTCGAACAAAGATCGTACCGAGAAATCTCCGAATTTTTTGTATTTGTAGAACCAACAACCATGATAAACAACTCGTGGATAGCTAAAACTTGGATCAGCCGCGATTAAACGAACATGATCGTTGGCGAACTGGGAGCTGGAAATTAAGGTTCTCCATGAACTGCACACACTTTGAAACCTAAGCAGCGACCTCGCCGGAAGCCTCAGCAATATTTCTCTGATGAGTTCATCCGGAAGGACTGAAAGCGGCTCCGATGGCGTTACCGTTGAAGGCAGAAGCCGTTTCAGGCGGTTTCTGGTGACTCTCAAACGCTTCCTGTTCCTCTTCACATAATCACTAGGCTGCGTCATAGCTACTTGAAGGAGAGATTAAGCTATTTGGATTTCGGCGGAGGTTGGGGCGAATGGCGATGGCGCAAAAACGTTGCCTCAGGAAAGCTCGGTGCTATTTATTTCTTCCGGTTCCTTTCCCGCGATATAACGCCAACGCGTGCGTCTTGAGTTTTGAAAATAGAGATTCAAAAATATATCACTATCTCTTTAATCTCTGTATTTAAAAGAAACAAAAATCTATCTATTTAAGAATCAAATCTTAAAATTAGTTGTTTGTGCTCTATATGAATTTATATTTTTTTAAAGATTTTTTTTCTTTTAAAAAATATATTTTTTACATAATAAATAAATAAAAAAATACTTTTATCTTATTTTATCCAAACATAATTGATAGATAATAAAATCTTTTTATATAAAATATCTAAATATAAATCTCTTTTACTTTTTGTAAAAGATCTTTTAAAAAAGATATTAAAAAAGATATCTTTTAAAAATAACATTCAAACAAATACTTAGTTATAAAAGTAAAAAATCTAAAAAAA
>NC_029780.3:2720146-2744045 GCF_000817695.3 Arachis duranensis
AATATATTTTTTATATATATACATATATTTAGTTAATAAGGCTATTATAAAAAAAATAAAGTGCAATTTAACATGCATAAGCATTTAAGCATAACTCTTACTATAATTAAATAATATATATTTTAATTCAATTAATTTAAATATACGTTATTTGAATCAACTTAAGCATAACTCTTACTATAACATTTTTGAATCAATTTATCAAAAATTTCTCTTCATTTCTTTCTTTCATCTTAAATATTTTTATTTTAAATCTAAAATTTTTATCTATTATTTATATTTTATTTTAATATCAAATATAATAATTTATTAATATTTGCTTGCAATTTATTATTTAATAATTTAATACACCATCAATTATATAATTGTGAATATTACTTTAATTTATAAAAAACACAATCTTATTCTTTTTTTATTTTAACTATTTCTGTATTTCATAACATACTCACCAATTACTCTTTCATTCTTTCATTCTGTAATATTTTTTCTCCGATGATGCATTATTTTTACTTTTGAAAATTTTTTATAATAAAATATTATTATTGATTATTATATTCTATCTCTACAAAATTACAAACTAGTGTTATTAATGATCAAAATATTCAGTATTAATATTAAGAGAAAAGCTCTGCATACAAGTCATTAGGGCTTGTATGCTTTACAAGTTAATTAACGAATAAATCCTAAAAACGCGATGCAAGATCTACGTTCTTCTTCTTCTTCCTCTTCCTCTTCTTCTTCTTCTTTTATTTTGTTTCTTGCCTTCTCTTTCTCCTTCTTTTTCTTCTTACTGCACGTTCTTCTTCTTTTCTTTCGTTTCTTGCTTTCTCTTTCTCGTTCTTCTTCTTCTTGCACGTTCTTCTTCCTCTTCCTCTTCCTCTTCTTTTTCTTTTCTTTCGTTTCTTGCCTTCTCTTTCTCCTTCTTCTTCTTCTTGCTGCACGTTCTTCTTCCTCTTTCTGTTCTTCTTATTCATTTACGTGCTTTTCTCTCTGTTTTCTTTCTTTGTTATTCTCGATTTCTATTTTTTTTACATCAAGCTCTGAAATTGTTTTTGAAGAAGAAGAAGCAACAAAAGATGAGGAGGAGAAAGAGAAAGAGTTCTGAAATATACATAAGGTGTACTTCAACGAATTTTGGGTATAGTTCTTAAATTCTTTGGGTGTATTTTTGTAATCCTTTGGTATATTTCTGTAATCCTTTGGATGTATTTCTATAATCGTTTGGGTGAATTCTTGTAACCGTTTGGGTGTATTTCTGTAATTCTTTAGGTGTATTTCTGTAATCGTTTGGGTGTATTTCTGAAGTTCCATTATCTTCAAATTTGGCAAGAAAATTATTTTTATGGTGGAAGAAGAAGAAGAGTCGTTCATAATGCATGGTGAGTAACGCGCTTTGGAAATAGGAAGTTATTGAATAACGTGCGTTTTATTTACTCTTGAATGTGGAAGTGTGTAATGCGTTAATTAAGTGTAATGCGTGTGTTTTATTGGACTTGTAAGACTTGTAAGCCAAAAAGACTTGTATGTGTAGCAGGCCTCTAATATTAATCTATTCGAGTTTAGAATTTCAGGAGGCTAAATTACACAAGAAATACAAGAGTCAAATGGCAGATTACAAGTATTTGAACAGGGCTTCATCTCTCTTAAATGATATAAGCATCGAAGTGAGGTGTTTTTAGAATTTGGTTGAATTAGTCCCACATTATTTAGGATAGCAAATGGAGTGGGTAGCATAAACTATAAATATGAGGCTAAGGCTGGGTTTGGTAAAGCTTTTTCAGGAGGTGCTTGTGCTTTTAAAAAGCACAAGCACGTCATTTTGCGTTTGGTAAATTAAAAAGCTCAAGTGCTTGTACTTGCGGCTTTTAAAAGTTAGGGGTGCTTTTGAAAGCATCTAGGAGGGGGCTTTTCAAAGCTGGCTTATGCTTACCAAATTTTTTTCATTTTCCCGCACATATTTTCCGCTATTATATTGTCATTAAAATCTTCATATATTTCTAACTTCTCTTCCTAACCTTCATAAAATCTAACACAATCTTCATATATTTTTTATTTTTCAACCTAATCTTCACAAATTTCAACACAAATACATCTCTATCACATATTAGGTATGAACTTCTATCTATTTATATTTTTTTTTTTGCGTTAATTTTGTATTTTTTCAGTAGATCTATTATGTTTGTTTGTTTTTTTCTGTTCTTTGAAATGGGAAGAAGTTGATGAAAACCAATCATAAAATTTTTTTGCATGAGCATTAGTCCAAATTATAATTTATTATTGACTAATGATAAATCTATTTATATTAGTACAGAGAATAAATCAAGTAAATATGTTAATTATTAGTCTCTAAAATTTGAGTTAGTATCAAAATAAAGTGTTAATTGATTCAATTAGAACTCCAAAATTTGATTCATGAATCATTAGTTTATTAGTCTCTAAATTAATGTTTATTATGAATTTTTTATTTTAACATTATTTTATTTTAAAATATTATATAAAATTTTAAAGAATTTGAAAAAAAATTATTTTTTTTGTTATAAACATGTTTATTATAATTTTACCAAACACAATTATGGTGCTTGTACTTATTAAAAGCCATTTTTAATTTGATTTTACCAAACGTAAGTGCTGCAGCTTTTAAAAAGCTGTCTTTTAAAAGACAGCTTTCATAAGCTACTTTTAAAAAGCAAAAGCTTTACCAAACTAAGCCTAAGTTCTCCATATTTTTTGCATCAGTCGAAAACACTTAAAGCTTGTATCTGACTTTTCTTTTCCTCTATACCTTTTGATTAGAGAGTGTTGTGAGGTGTAGTTAAATATTTGCTTTGAGAGTGTGGGTGTACTGGGATGCCAGTATTAGAGAGAAAGAAGTCTATGTGTTGTAACAATTTTCACATAGTGATATTCTTCAATTGTCATTTGACAACGGCCGTAATTTTTTCTCCCGTACTTGGAGTTTCCACATTAAATTCTTGTGTTGTGATTGTGCCTATTTATTTCTCTGTGAAAGATATTTTCTTAAGAGAGAATGGTGTATTATTTCCAACAGATGCAATGGTTTATTTAGATCCAGAGCTTTTAAGTCCTTGCAATTCCTTCCCTGCCTCTATCAAGCCTATTGCGTGTTCAATTCAATAGATAAAGGGTTATGCTCCAGCCACCCAAAAAAGGTATCCAGGGACAATAGAATCTCAAGGATCCAAGTTACAAAGCAAAAGGAAATGCTTGCCTGTGAGCACTGCTTGATGGTTCTCCCTCACTGGCACTGCAATTACATGGCCTATATAGCAGCAATAATTAATCAATTTCCATGACTTAAGGAATGAAGATTAGCAGCAAGAGAGTACATTACATGGCAAGACAACCTTGGTACTGAAGCAACAACCAAAGATCATATAAAGCAAAGAAAAGAAAAGAAATGAACCTGCTTTTTTCTTGTATCAAAAGAACTTGAATTAATAACCTTCAACCTCTACAAAAACTTAGTAACCAATTATCAAAGACTCAAAACAGTATCAAATCCGTTCCACAAAATCAAAATTAGTATCACAACACCAACAAACAAGAAGAATCTGAATAATGACATCAAAAAATAAAAAATAACCTAGACTAATTAATTCTAACATATCAATTTCAGGTCATTTACAACCACAAAGAACTATCAAAAGCCTGAAATAAACTCACTCTTGGGCAATAACTTAGCACATACTAATAACATCAATAAGTTTATACTTTAAACTGTATCAGCAGAGTAATGAGATAGTTTTTCTAATGAACAAAGTGAATGAAAGATAGTAGTAAAAGTAAAGAAATTGGACTCAGAAAGTGTTAGAATCACCAATTCACCATTATATGTGCTCTTTCTGAGTTGAAGTCCAAGTAGTAGCATTTAGTGTTATGTCAAACTTATTAAATGGCTTTCAAGTTGTAGCTTCTTAAAAGGTTCAGAGATTTCACTCATATTCCCTTACAATTTTGCTAACTTTCCTAACTTTCCCTTACAATTTTCATCAACAAGTAGCACAAATCTTAAAATGCTAATAATTATTACCTGTTCCAAAGTTGGTCTTGACTCAATCTGGCTCCCTTTGCTAAGAATATAGACAAACATGTGTAGTTTATACAAAGAAACATGTATTGATTATGTTATTCTCATCATATTGCTTGACTGATATAGCTAATATAATATGATTTTAAAAGGTAATCTGTTTGCGAATTGAGGTATATATTATAAATGAGAATTTAGATTTATACGGTGAGGAAGTTAATAAAATAATAAAGTAAAGGGTTAATTACTATTAATTTTATAATTTTTATGAAATATATGTCTTATTATTTTAATTTAAAAGTAATTAATTTTTTACTTTATTATTTTATTAATTTTTTTACTTTAAAAAATTATGATCCTATAAATGAAAAGAATGAAATAGAATAATAAGTAAATAGCTAATATATTTTTATTCAAGTAAAGTTCAAGATAAGTTCCAAGTAAAATCAGACCATATATTTAATATATGTCGGTCACATAATTTTAATTAAGTAAAAGATTGTGTTTTAGCTAATAGCTAGTAGTTATAACTTTTTATTGAGGGGTAAATTATTAATCCAACATCATAACCAAAGTCATTATGAGAAAATAAAGAAGTGCGTGCATAGCTAATAGCCATGGGAGTTGCCTAGGATCTGATCTTGATAAGAACACTTAGCTTGTTCAAAAGTAATCATGGACAGATCGGAGTACAATATAATGATGACTTAAATATGGCTATGGCAATACCAACGAAATATTTGGCATGGTCCCTAGAAATATGCTTCAACATGAAATCTAAGGTAATAATAAAAATGACCATGGTCTAAGTTCCCCCAAAAACATTAACAAAAATGTTATATATATATATATATATAGTGGTTGATTTTTTATATCCATACAGCATTTTGAAAATATTTGGCCTGGCCATTAAGGTAAAATTCGACTAACCGAATCTTGAACCAACCCCTTGACACCTTGCTGAGAAAGCCAAGGTTTCCCTCACAGTCATTTCTCCAATATGAACATCATTCTGGCTAATGTATATTGCAGTTCTTTGAGGTACAAACTCATTCATTTCATGGCCATTATAGGTAACTCCGCCACTGCAACATATTTTTCAGCAAAAAATGGATCTAAGGTGAGCAATAATCATGGTTTGGTTAGATTATCTGATTGATGCATACATGAAGAAAAACATGAAAGAAGCACTTTAACCTTAAGATCCAGACCAAGCTTTCCTGCCAGAGCCAAAAGAAGTGTGGTTTTTCCAGAACTTGGAGGGCCTAAAAGCAATGTCATCCCGAAAATGAAAACAAAATGTAGTGGTGAATAGGAAGATGAATAAAGTTTGAGCTTCAGGATTTCAACTAATCCTATCTTCTTACCTACAAGGTCTTACAATTCCACTAGTATCTTTAAGAATGGTCACTTGCTTCTTTTGGCTTGAAAGGATATGAAGATAATTTAAATAACTTTGGAAGATTAAAAATTTCAGAATAAGTACAAATCTTACACAAACTAAAACCAACAACAATCTTGATTGAAGCATCAAAGGAAAGAGAGATTTAGAAATCACACGTGGTTTACCTCAACTATATTAACAATGAAGTTAAAAAACGTGGGTAAGGCTCTGCTGCCAACATGAGCTTCTGCCTCAACATTTAGATGCTCAAACCTGGCTTCAATTGTTGGAATATGGATTCCAACTCCAGAAAATATTCAAAGGAAAGTTTTGCAATTTAAAACTGTTGAAGAAAATAAAAGAGAAGACAAGCTTTAACAATGGATATATACCTATCAATTCTTTCCCTCAGCTTCAACAGAAACTTCTCATTATCCTCTTCAGCAGTACCTACCAACCTTTGCAACACTTTCTTTCTTTCAAGAGTTCCAATATCAGTGACATCAATCTCACTCACCTCACCATTGGATGCAGTTAACAAGCCTCTCTTTAAATTCTTACCAATTTTCTTTTTTTCTTTTAAATATTCAACTATGTGATATATTCATAAAGAATATATCACTTTAATATTCATGAATAATAAATAACTTATGTCATCAGGTTAATTTCTTAGAAGTTCATATTATTCTTTCACAAGACTAGTTGGTTAAGTTTGTTAGTCGATGAACGTTTCTAAATAATTATTCCCGAGGAGTGCTAGAGGACTAATATAAAAAAGTGAGAGTTGGCAAAAAACATGACAAATGCGACTGTTGGTCATAAAATAGGGTCTAGAACTACAAGCGGTATCTAGATAATTAAGAATATAAAAGCTCTTTTTCTTTGTGACATGGCTTATCGTTTTGTTTGTTAAAATCTCGTTTCAACTCTTCCATTTGTTTTTTAAGCTCCAATTCTTTAATACTCAGCAAGAACAGATAACTTATATCACGAGGTTGGTACCTCAGAAGTTCATATTATTTCTTTGACCACCAAGAGAGAAAACAAATGTATCAATACATCATTTTGCCCACTTCCTAGTTCCTAGTATGTTGATCATTGAAAGCTGGTAATCATTTATTTATCACAAGAAATAAAAAATGAAAAATAAAAATGTATTAATTTTGATTTTGTTTAGTCATAAAAGAATCATTTATGACCATGAATCCATAATTTGAAGATGCCAATACTATGGCATGCATCATTCATGCACCAATTATCAGCATATTTCATCTGGTTCAACTGGTAAAGCATCCAGTTTTGTATTCAAAGACAACAAAATTAAAAGGAAATGGTACACATTAAATTACATATTACATTCTCTCCCCTTAATTTTACCCTAAAATAATAGGTTTGAATCTAAGATCAGATCTTCATCACAAGCATAAATTTACTGTAAGTGCAAAGGAACACTAGTAAATGATGGTGATTCCTACAAATCCAGCCTGGGCATGTGAATATGAAATTGGCAATAATCAAAACAGAAAGTATAATTTTGTAAAAAACTAGATAAATAATCACTGAATTAGAAAAGCAATAAGAAAGGATAAATTCTCAAAAGTCAAAACTCATAAAGAAGGCATAGGAGTTGACTAGAATCAAACCATTATTCAGAAGACAGCTTGTCCGTTAGGGTTTGATTAACTGAATTTGGGATGAGCTACTTGGAAGGTCAGGATCTGGTGGTGAAACTAAGCTTTCGTGATAAATAAAGACGTACAATCCTATTGAAGGAGTAGGTTTCAATACAGGAAATTCAAAGCTACCATTGTCCAAACTAAACAGAACTATCTTTGAAGTTAATGCAACCGCCACAAGAATATTGTTTCCCCAGATATACAATGGACGAAAATGATAATTGGATAGACACGGATGGCAGGGGATGACGGCCAATTTAGTCCAAGATTTAGGCACTCCATACTCCTTCATAACCCACAGGAACCAATGAGTTTTCTCATGATTAAAACAATATGCAAGGCAGTTCCTCAGCACACATAACTGTGGGAAGATGAAGGTTTTATCATCCGGATCATTGAGCGGCAGAGAAAACTCACTAAAAGTCTCCTTCACCAAGTCAAGGGAAAAAACCAAGCAACCCAGGATGGCATGGCTACGAATCCAATTAAGAGTGGCGGTGCCAGGAACAAATACCCCTTTACCATCACCCTTTATGCTGCTAAATGGGATACCTTGAATGGCTCTCTTGGAAGGGTTGCGACAAAATGTATAAATTCTAGTTGTATATTTCCCCGTGTGCTTTACAATCACAACAAACTTGTACTTGTCATTCACATGATCATAGCCGAAGCCGCGAACCGATAAGAAATTTCCACATTCCACTGATAGGGTTGTCAATAATCCAGTACAGGGATTCCACAACCTGACACAGGTGTTGAAGCCAACATCAAACAGCAAGCACAGCAATCCATTGCAAGAGCCAATAACCATGTAGTTACGTCTCTCCTCGAAGAGAACGACTTCCGTAGGTTTGGAAGAGTTCTCGATCAAGGAGCGTAAGGAGAAATCTCCGAATCCGTAGTGGCAACTATGATGATAAGCAACTCGTGGCCCACTCAAACTTGGATCCGCGGCGGTTGAATGTTGAAGATGGTCTTTGGCGAATTGGGAGCTGGAAATTAGGGATTTCCATGAAGTGCACACTCTCCGTAACCGAAGCAGTGACCTTGCTGGAAGCCTCAGCAAAATTTCTCTGATGAGTTCATCCGGAAGAAACGGCAGCGGCTGCGATTGCGTTACCGTCGAAGACAGCAGCCGTTTCGGGGCATTTATGGTGACTCTTAAAGGCTTCCTCTTCCTCTTCCTCTTTAAAATTTCTAATATAAAATTTGATGACAGGAAGAATTTGAATTGGAGGCAAAGGTTGTAAGAAGAAAGGATGGGTTAACTTCTGTGATTGTGTAGGTAAGAAAAAAGAATAATAACAACAATATTATTAAAGAGTTTATTCATTGGGAGAGCCGTGGATGGCTCCATAAAAGCTAAGGCAGTTCAAAAAGCCAAACTAGTAAACTTTGATCTGAGTTTTTAGTTTGATTTCTGAAAAGAACTCTAATTAGGGTAGCAGTTCTGATCATATTTGAAGTGATAGTCCTCATATTTAAATGCATACAAAAAAAAAATGAAATCTATTGACTTTATTTTATGCTCGTATATCATTAGAACTTATAAAGTTTCTGAGTATTTGAAGAATTCACAGCTGACTTAACTTGTTTTCAATTTTGTATATATTCATATATTTGAAAAGTAGCAGCTTGCAAAGGAAAAGTGGCAAAGGATTTTTCTCCATATAATGTTCTTACTGCAAAGAAGCTGCATCATCATAGCATGATTATCAGGCCTTTAAAAAAAAAGAATATCAAGAAACAAACTACTTTAATTGCCAACTTTTTCACAGTACAAAAGAGTCATAACATGCAACTCTAAAGAACTAATTCTCACTTAGAACATTAAGCTTGAGCAGTAACAGAAGTAAAATTGCTGCTACTATTGAGTATCCAAGTAAATTGAAATGTCAGTTTTCGAAATTGTGAACTTGGTAGGTTTTTTCAAGAAAGGATTTGGTGACTCAAATAGTTTTTATTTCAATAACAATACTATATCAGAAACCACATAACAAATTATGACTGGATGCATTTCAAAAATGAGATCATAGTATCATATGCTGGTTGTGTATTAGCCTTTCCCATCAAACTTAAAATTAAGAAAATCAACGTAACGTTTTCCAGGTTACAACATAAAAATATTGGTTTTGTGAAGTATTTAAATTAGCACACATCTAATTATATACTTACAAAAACTAATTTTCCATTGAATTTTTTTAAAATTTATTTTGAGACACAGCTCTAGGTTTCAATGCATAATCCTTGAAGCACGTCTATAAAACTTAACATAATCTACCTCAAGTCCCCAACCTCACATCCACTTTTTGAAAATGATTTATCAAATCAAAGACTTTAAAAAGTGCTCACAACTTTCTCAACAAAACATGAACATAAAAAACCATTTTTGCTCTGAATTTTTCTACAAATGGTGAATTTATCAGATTTACTTAACTTTCATGTGAGATCCTTCTAAGTTCCAAAGCATTAGTTTAGATACAAAATTATTTGATGCCATTGGAGGGGGATTATATTGATTAAAGTATACAAAGTGATGTACCAAAGCACTAAACAAATCATCAGCAAGTTAAAAGGAAAGATGAATATTCCTAACATATGATCAAGATGAAAAGGTAGCCATTACCCTTTGTGAAGAATTTCTCTGCATGGCTCCTGATTCGTCCAGCAGTCTTGGTTCCTATTATCCTATATGCTCTGTACAACCGAATCAAAATACCAAAAAGAAAAAGGAGAGGGGAAGACAGGAAGAAAAAGAGATTCCAATCAACATTAAAAAAGAAAAAGGTCAGCAGCTGACATCAAATTTCTCAATTCTGAGTTTGGATATACTTCGATTTTAATTGGCAATCTAAACTGAACATATGCATCAGATGAAATGTCAAAAGAATAAAAGCATGACTTGCATTAAATTATGGGATAATTGGTTGCATGACTTGCATCTAAGATCAGAATTTCATCCCAAGCATAAATTATAAAATAAGTGCAAAGGGATACTTGTACATTATATTCCTACAAATCTAGCCTGCGCATATGAATTTGAAATAACAGAAAGCATAGTCACAAGAATTAGTTGACAAGAATCAAAGCATTTAGGAGACAGATTGTACACTAGGGTTTGATAAACCAGATTTGGAATGAGCTACTTCGAAGGCAACGATATGATGGTGAAACTAAGCTTTCATGATAAATAAACTAACATCTTGATGATGAATAAACTATTTAAGGAGTGGATGCAAACAATTAGCAACAATACATTTTATCATAGACATTCAAGTTTCACATAATGTAATCTATTTCGATCTATGCTCACAAAACATGTCAGAAATTTTATTTCTTTGTTCTCTTAAAGTCCAAAACCACACCCTACACACGTTATTAGTGCCATAAGCCTCACTCCTTCACAAATCCATGATCAAATTACATAGAAAAAGGACAATTATTTATAATAGTTGTCTAACATCATGTTAACATACTCCAACCAATAAATCAGAGTATATCAACACGAAACATGTCTCCTTCAATGGACACTAATTTGCTTAACATCCTTTTTTTGCTGCTGAGTCCTAGGAATAGAGCCTTAAAAAAAAAAAAAAAACCACACAGAACATTTCAATTCAGCAATACACACGCATATTATTATATCACTTCACAATCCCTCACCGCCAATACTACTCTGCTGATCTTTCCTCCCTCGTGTCACTTCTTCAATAATAATTTTATACACTTTTATTTCAATTAATTTCATACTTTTCTTTTATTCCAATTCTATTATGCCCTGTCTATTGAGCTCTCTTATGTTGGCTTTATTCCAAAATTCCATTGAAGTATTCTAAGTTTTAAAAAAGATGAAAATCACCTTTAATTCAAGTATTACCAATTATTAAAATATTAAAGTGACTCTTTAACTTAATAATTACCTATATTTTTAAATTTTATCATGTTTATAGTGATGGTTATTAATAAATTCGAAAAATTTAGAGTTAGGGTAAGATAGAATTTAAAATTTGTAGGCATATAGATTCTATTATGTCAATTGATGTTAAGATTAATTTATTAGAATTATTATTGTTATGTTTGTAATATTAGATTCTCAAAAGAACCACTCTCCTTGCTTGTTAAAACCTGTGGAATAGAAATTTCTCTCTTAAATTTTAGTCTGTGATGTATCTATAGTTAAATTTTAGTACTGTATCATTTTTACAATTACAGAGAATAATTTTAAAATCAATTATTTAGCTATTTACTAACTTAATTGTTAATATAATGTTTATGTTAAATATTTTCCAAAAAAAAATTCCACCTGAGATATAATATTTTTGCTGAAATTAATTAAGTTTATTATTTGAGAAATTAAATTGCAATTTAAATATTATCTTGTATTTACACTTTGATTGTAAACTTAGTATTGAATTTGGATAAAGTTATCATATGGATTATTAGTGGATTGATGATGCACTTATTGATTTGTTTGACAACTATTAACATGATTATAATTGTATGTTAAAATATTTTGGAAGGTTCTATGACAGAAACTGTAGCTAACGACAGTAAATACCAGATTTGGTGCACCATATCAGTATATAATTGTACTTTCATGTCCATATGAATGAAAAATGATACCTGTCTGTTTCATGTCCACAAAATTAGTGGAGTATGTCTGTTTCAGAATTCACATAAAGGAAAACAACCTAAGTGTGATTTCTGTATATTATTTTGACTTTTCTGAATTAGATAACTTTCAGTTTATATTTATATAAAATAAGAAAGTTTGAATGTTTGATGTCTATAATTAATTATCCTTGTGTTTAAGATGTTTTTGTCACTATTATTAAAGTGGATTTATTTTGCCTAAAAGTTAATTATTTATACAATTGTCTCTCGTAGGGTTATGGATGCTCTTGAGTCGTAAAACTCACTCTGTTGTTCTTTCAATTTTTATCAGTTCCCCTTTACTGTTCAAGGGCTTGATGTTTTATGTAAATAGTTTTAAAGCTCTCTAGACTTGTTAAACTACTCCATGTGATACAGGCAGCATCCTATTTTAGTGACTTGAGTATGTTGCTTTGTAAATATTCTAATAGATAAAATTAATAGACCATGTTTTGCTGTAAATAATGAAGTTGAATTTTTTGTAAATATGCTGAATATGTTTTAAATATGATGCTGAAAATGTGTTGCCTTTTAGTATAATTGAAAATTCTATTTGTTTTTGTTTTCTGTAATATAAAATTCTGAGACTTGCTTGAAAAGATTTTTTTAAGTGTCAGTTAGATTGAGTAGTAACACATATGTTTCTTAGTTACATGTAGGTGCTATAAATTTTTTTTATTGGAAATGATAGAGGACTAATATTGGTCCCTCAGCAAAAGAAAAAAAAAAGTGAGAGTTGGCTAAAAAACATGACAATGCGAGTGTTGGTCATTAAATAGGGTCTACAATCTACAAGAGATATCTAGATAATTAAGAATACAAAATTTTTTTCTGTCACATGGTTTATCGATTTGTTTGTTAAAATCTCGTTTAAACTTTTCCATTTCTTTTAAGCTCCTATTCTTTAATACTCATCAATAACAGATCTTTTAGGTCATCAAGTTAGTACCTCAGAAGTTCAGATCAAGAGAGAAAGAAAAGTATATCAATACATCATTTTTGCCACTATCTAGTACCTACTATGTTGATCACTGAAAGCTGGTAATCATTTATTTATCACAATAATGAAAAATAAAATAAAAAAGAGGAAGGTTGGAGGAGGGTGACTACAGAAATGGATTTAATTTTAATTTTGTTTAGTCATAAAAGAATCGTTTACGATCATGAATCCATCATTTAAAGATCCCAATACTATGGTATAGATCAACCATGCATCAATTATCAGCATACTCATCTGGTTCAACCGGTAAAGCATCCAGTTTTAGATTCAAAAACAACAACAATTAAAAGAAAATAATAGGCATTAAATTATATATTCCATTCTCTCCCCATAATTTTATCCTAAAATAATAGGTTGCATCTAAGATGAGAGCTTCATCTCAAGCATAATGATGGTAATTCCTACAAATTCAGCTTGGGCATGTGAATATGAAATGGGCAATAATCATAACAGAAAGTATAGTTTTGTAAAAAATTAGATAAATAAATCACTAAATTAGAAAAGCAAGAACAGATGAACTCTCAAAACACAAAAAAGGAGTTGACCAGAGTCAAACCATTTAGAAGCCAGCTTGTATACTAGGGTTTGATCAACCTGATTTGGGATGAGCTACTTCGAAGGCCAAGATATGGTGGTGAAACTAAGCTTTCGTGATAAATATGGACTTGCAATCCAAAATAGTAAGACGGAGAAGTAGGTTCCAATACAGGAAATTTAAAGCTGCCATTATCCATGTTATAAAGAACTATTCTTGAATATGATGCAGCTGCCATAATAACATTTTCCCAGATATACAATGGCAGTAAATGATCATCAGATATACCTGAAGATAGACTCGAGTGATAGGGGATGATGGCCAATTTAGTCCAAGATTGAGGCACTCCATACTCCTTCATCACCCACACAGACCACTGAATTTTCTCATGATTAAAACAACATGCAAGGCAGTTCCTCAGCAAACATAACCGTGGGAAGATGGTTTTATTATACTGAGTATTGTTGAGGGGCAGGGAAAACTGAGTACAAGTCTCGTTCACCAAGTCAAGGGAAAGAACCAGCAAGAAATCCAGAGTCCGTGTGTCATGCCTAAGAATCCAGTTAAGAGTGGCAGTGCCAGGCACAAATACCCCTTTTAACACTGTAATAGTACCATATATTCTACGAAATGAAACATCTTGAATCGTTCTCATGGAAGGATTCCTGCAAAATGTATAAATTCTGGTCTCAATTATATGAGATTTCTGATATAAAGTCGTAACAAGTTTGTATTTGTCATTCACATGATCATAGCCGAAGCCGGAAGCCCATATGGTATAACCCCGAATTTCCAGCAAATCGGATGTCAATCCGGTACAGGGATTCCACAGCATGACACGGTAGTCTTTGCCAACTTTCTCAAGCAAGCACATCAATCCATTGCAAGAGCCAATAATTTGGTGGCGACCGCTTTTCTGGAAGAAAGCATCTTCAGTAGGTTTGGAAGGGTTCTCGAACAAGCATCGTACGGAGAAATTTCCAAATCTGTACTGGAAATTATGATGATAAACAACAAATCGGAGCCCACCCAAACTTGGATCCGCGGTGATTGAACGTTGAATATGGTAGTTGGCGAATTGGGAACTGGAAATTAGGGTTCTCCATGAACGGCACACACTCCGTACACTAAGAAGCAGCCTTGCCGGAAGTCTCAGAAAGATTTCTGTGAGGAGTTCATCCGGAAGGACTGGCAGCGACTGCGATGGCGTTACCGTCGAAGGCAGCAGCCGTTTCGGGGCGTTTCTGGTGATTCTTAGAGGATTCATCTTCCTCTCGTGATAATCATGAGGCTGCTCCATAACAAGTTGAAGGGATAGTGGTACTGCTCGGTTTCGGCGGCGGCCAAATCCCCCTATTTTTTTTAACATAAAGTGAATTAATCAAATGAAACAACAATCTATCTATTTGAGAAAAAAATTATTTCTACACTAAAATTACATAATATAATTTTAAAAATTATAATAATTTTTAATATGTGTTATATACAGATAATTAATTTTGGTCATTAATGATCTTGGTATATACCTAACCTAAAATGATCAATTTGAGAATTATGTTTTAAAATTATATTTTGTTCTCTATATGGGTTTGGAACTCCAAATTATCCACTTAATTTAAAAAAAATATATATTATATACATACTAAAATTCAGTTATCATTAATTTAACTTTTATATATATAATTAAAATTAAATTTTTTAATGAATAACATAGCTGACATAACATATGCTTCAATGTATTTTTTAGTTAGCTTTATTTTTTTAGTTGATTCAAAATGATTGTTAATATAATCTTCAAATGATCAAAATATTCACTATTAATATTAGGTGGATACTACAATGAAGACTTTATAATTGTTTTCATGTGAAAATATTTTCTTTTAACCTTTGGATGATGGATTGGATGGTTAGATTTTGATATTTATAAAAGTATTATCTTTATTTAAAGTGTGGCTAAATAAATAAATCACACATTTAAACAAAGCATCTTCATAAAAAGATGTTTTTGCCATCTTCATTTGGATAGTTGCCTTAATATTAACCTGTTCGAGTTTAGAATTTCAGGAGGCTAAATCACACAAGGAATACAAGAGACGAACAGCAGATTACAAGTATTTGAACAGGGCTTCATCTCCCTTAAATGATATAAGCATCGAAGTGAGGTGCAACAGTTTATTTAGATCCAGAGTTTTAAGTCCTTGCAATTCCATCCCTGCCGCTATCAAGCCTATTGCCTGTTCAATTCAATAAATAAAGGGTTATGCTCCAGCCACCCAAAAAAGGTATCCAGGGACAACAGAATCTCAAGGATCCAAGTTACAAAGCAAAAGGAAATGCTTGCCTGTGCAGCACTGCTTGATGGTTCTCCCTCACTGGCACTACAATTACATGGCCTATATAGCAGCAATAATTAATCAATTTCCATGACTCAAGGAATGAAGATTAGCAGCAAGAGAGTACATTACATGGCAAGACAACCTTGGTACTGAAGCAACAACCAAAGTTCATATAAAGCAAAGAAAAGAAAAGAAATGAACCTGCTTTTTTCTTGTATCAAAAGAACTTGAATTAATAACCTTCAACCTCTACAAAAACTTAGTAACCAAATATCAAAGACTCAAAACAGTATCAAATCCGTTCCACAAAATCAAAATTAGTATCACAACACCAACAAACAAGAAGAATCTGAATAATGACATCAAAAAATAAAAAATAACCTAGACTAATTAATTTTAACATGTCAATTTCAAGTCATTTACTACTACAAAGAACTATCAAAAGCCTGAAATAAACTCACTATGAGGCAATAACTTAGCACATACTAATAACATCAACAAGTTTATACTTTAAACTGTATCAGCAGAGTAATGAGATAGTTTTTCTAATGAACAATAATCAACATATTTCCCTTATGATACAAGTATTTGTTTACGACCTTATTTTTCTGAACAACAAGAAAAATGTTCCTGCCCAAAAAAAGAGCCTTGGCGGCCATAGAATAAAATGCTAAAAACAAGTAATTTATTTTTATTTTTCAAAGAAAGTAAACTAAATCATTCAAACAATTACTTCATTTGCCGTAAAAAAAACCAACTTGAACAAAAATAAATAGAGTCAGAATAAGAAAAATCAAATGCACAAAATGGATGAAAGATAGTAGTAAAAGTAAAGAAAGTGGACTCAGAAAGTGTTAGAATCACCAATTGACCATTATATGTGCTCTTTCTGGGTTGAAGTCCAAGTAGTAGCATTTAGTGTTATGTCAAACTTATTAAATGGCTTTCAAGTTGTAGCTTCTTAAAAGGTTCAGAGATTTCACTCATATTCCCTTACAATTTTGCTAACTTTCCTAATTTTCCCTTACAATTTTCATCAACAAGTAGCACAAATCTTAAAATGCTAATAATTATTACCTGTTCCAAAGTTGGTCTCGACTCAATCTGGCTCCCGTTGCTAAAATATAGACAAACAAGGATAACCACTCTAGCCTAAATTTTTGTAATCTGCCAAATTCAGTTTATCAAACAAATCAGATACCTCAACATATTTTCATAGAAATGAAATCTTAATAATATATTCTCCAAATCTTTCACAACCATCATTGCTTTTTTAATTAGCTTTTGATATATATATATATATATATATATATATTACGACTAGACAATAACAACTACTATCAAAGTAATTAAACTACTACTATCCCATGTTGAAGGTTCCTCAATAATAATGTAAAGGCAATAAAAAAAATTAACACTAGCTCTATATCCCTCTTCTAATGCTAAATATCTAGTTCTAATTATTATTGCCGACACATTGAGACAAAGAACGAAGGGAGCCTGGGAATATAAACCTAGCTAGAAAAAGAAGAACTTATTGCTTACTTTGTTAGTTAAATTATTTTGATTTGCAATCAGGCATACAATGGATTATCAGTGAGGTAAATTATTAATCCAACATCATAACCAAAGTCATTATCATCAGTGAGGTTTTCAACATATCATATCTTGAATGATCACAAAATAAAGAAGTGTGTGCATAGCTAATAGCCATCGGAGTTGCCTAGGATCTGATCTTTATAAGAACGCTTAGCTTGTTCAAAAATAATCATGGACAAATCAGAATACAATATAATGATGACTTAAATATGGCTATGGCAATACCAACGAAATATTTGGCATGGTCCCTAGAAATATGCTTCAACATGAAATCTAAGGTAATAATAAAAATGACCATGGTCTAAGTTCCCCCAAAAACATTAACAAAAATGTTATATATATATATATATATAGTGGTTGATTTTTTATATCCATACAGCATTTTGAAAATATTTGGCATGGCCATTAAGGTAAAATTCGACTAACCAAATCTTGAACCAACCCCTTGACACCTTGCTGAGAAAGCCAAGGTTTCCCTCACACTCATTTCTCCAATATGAACATCATTCTGGCTGATGTATATTGCAGTTCTTTGAGGTACAAACTCATTCATTTCATGGCCATTATAGGTAACTCTGCCACTAACCTGCAACATATTTTTCAGCAAAAAATGGATATAAGGTGAGCAATAATCATGGTTTGGTTAGATTATCTGATTGATGCATACATGAAGAAAAACATGAAAGAAGCACTTTAACCTTAAGATCCAGACCAAGCTTTCCTGCCAGAGCCAAAAGAAGTGTGGTTTTTCCAGAACTTGGAGGGCCTAAAAGCAATGTCATCCTGAAAATGAAACAAAATGTAGTGGTGAATAGGAAGATGAATAAAGTTTGAGCTTCAGGATTCCAACTAATCCTATCTTCTTACCTACAAGGTCTTACAATTCCACTAGTATATTTAAGAATGGTCACTTGCTTCTTTTGGCTTGAAAGGATATGAAGATAATTCAAATAACTCTGGAAGATTAAAAATTTCAGAATAAGTACAAATCTTGCACAAACTAAAACCAACAACAATCTTGATTGAAGCATCAAAGGAAAGAGAGATTTAGAAATCACACGTGGTTTACCTCAACTATATTAACAATGAAGTTAAAAAGCGTGGGTAAGGCTCTGCTGCCAACATGAGCTTCTGCCTCAACATTTAGATGCTCAAACCTGGCTTCAATTGTTGGAATATGGATTCCAACTGCAGAAAATATTCAAAGGAACGTTTTGCAATTTAAAACTGTTGAAGAAAATGAAAGAGAAGACAAGCTTTAACAATGGATATTATATATACCTATCAGTTCTTTCCCTCAGCTTCAACAGAAACTTCTCATTATCCTTTTCAGCAGTACCTACCAACCTTTGCAACACTTTCTTTCTTTCAACTGTTCCAATATCAGTGACATCAATCTCACTCACCTCACCATTGGATGCAGTTAACAAGCCTCTCTTTAAATTCTTACCATTTTCCCCTTTTCTTTTAAATATTCAACTATGTGATATATTCATAAAAAATATATCGCTTTAATATTCATGAATAATAAATAACTTATGTCATCAGGTTAATTCCTTAGAAGTTCATATTATTCTTTGACAAGACTAGTTGGTTAAGTTTGTTAGTCGATGAAAGTTTGTAAATAATTATTCCCGAGGAGTGCTAGAGGGCTAATATAAAAAAGTGAGAGTTGGCAAAAAACATGACAAATGCGATTGTCGGTCATAAAATAGGGTCTAGAACTACAAGGGGTATCTAGATAATTATGAATATAAAGGCTCTTTTTCTTTGTGACATGGCTTATCGTTTTGTTTGTTAAAATCTCGTTTCAACTCTTCCATTTGTTTTTTAAGCTCCAATTCTTTAATACTCAGCAAGAACAGATAACTTATATCACGAGGTTGGTACCTCAGAAGTTCATATTATTTCTTTGACCACCAAGAGAGAAAACAAATGTATCAATACATCATTTTGCCCACTTCCTAGTTCCTAGTATGTTGATCATTGAAAGCTGGTAATCATTTATTTATCACAAGAAATAAAAAATGAAAAATAAAAATGTATTAATTTTGATTTTGTTTAGTCATAAAAGAATCATTTATGACCATGAATCCATAATTTGAAGATGCCAATACTATGGCATGCATCATTCATGCACCAATTATCAGCATATTTCATCTGGTTCAACTGGTAAAGCATCCAGTTTTGTATTCAAAGACAACAAAATTAAAAGGAAATGGTACACATTAAATTACATATTACATTCTCTCCCCTTAATTTTACCCTAAAATAATAGGTTTGAATCTAAGATCAGATCTTCATCACAAGCATAAATTTACTGTAAGTGCAAAGGAACACTAGTAAATGATGGTGATTCCTACAAATCCAGCCTGGGCATGTGAATATGAAATTGGCAATAATCAAAACAGAAAGTATAATTTTGTAAAAAACTAGATAAATAATCACTGAATTAGAAAAGCAATAAGAAAGGATAAATTCTCAAAAGTCAAAACTCATAAAGAAGGCATAGGAGTTGACTAGAATCAAACCATTATTCAGAAGACAGCTTGTCCGTTAGGGTTTGATTAACTGAATTTGGGATGAGCTACTTGGAAGGTCAGGATCTGGTGGTGAAACTAAGCTTTCGTGATAAATAAAGACGTACAATCCTATTGAAGGAGTAGGTTTCAATACAGGAAATTCAAAGCTACCATTGTCCAAACTAAACAGAACTATCTTTGAAGTTAATGCAACCGCCACAAGAATATTGTTTCCCCAGATATACAATGGACGAAAATGATAATTGGATAGACACGGATGGCAGGGGATGACGGCCAATTTAGTCCAAGATTTAGGCACTCCATACTCCTTCATAACCCACAGGAACCAATGAGTTTTCTCATGATTAAAACAATATGCAAGGCAGTTCCTCAGCACACATAACTGTGGGAAGATGAAGGTTTTATCATCCGGATCATTGAGCGGCAGAGAAAACTCACTAAAAGTCTCCTTCACCAAGTCAAGGGAAAAAACCAAGCAACCCAGGATGGCATGGCTACGAATCCAATTAAGAGTGGCGGTGCCAGGAACAAATACCCCTTTACCATCACCCTTTATGCTGCTAAATGGGATACCTTGAATGGCTCTCTTGGAAGGGTTGCGACAAAATGTATAAATTCTAGTTGTATATTTCCCCGTGTGCTTTACAATCACAACAAACTTGTACTTGTCATTCACATGATCATAGCCGAAGCCGCGAACCGATAAGAAATTTCCACATTCCACTGATAGGGTTGTCAATAATCCAGTACAGGGATTCCACAACCTGACACAGGTGTTGAAGCCAACATCAAACAGCAAGCACAGCAATCCATTGCAAGAGCCAATAACCATGTAGTTACGTCTCTCCTCGAAGAGAACGACTTCCGTAGGTTTGGAAGAGTTCTCGATCAAGGAGCGTAAGGAGAAATCTCCGAATCCGTAGTGGCAACTATGATGATAAGCAACTCGTGGCCCACTCAAACTTGGATCCGCGGCGGTTGAATGTTGAAGATGGTCTTTGGCGAATTGGGAGCTGGAAATTAGGGATTTCCATGAAGTGCACACTCTCCGTAACCGAAGCAGTGACCTTGCTGGAAGCCTCAGCAAAATTTCTCTGATGAGTTCATCCGGAAGAAACGGCAGCGGCTGCGATTGCGTTACCGTCGAAGACAGCAGCCGTTTCGGGGCATTTATGGTGACTCTTAAAGGCTTCCTCTTCCTCTTCCTCTCCCTCTCGTAATAATCATGTGGCTGCTCCATAACAACTTCAAGAGAGGTTAGCGGCGGCCACGACGGCGAAAATATTTAGCTTCGCAAACTTGGAACTTACCCGACTATTTCCATTTCCTATTTCTCTTTCCGTGGGTCACGTGACTACGTGTGCCTTTCTAAAAGAGTTAAATAACCAAACAAAATCCAAAGATTAATCCCACTCTTTTTTTTGCAACATAAAAGACTTGATTGCTTGAGCGAGTTTTTATGAAATTCTTTTTATAAAATAGAGTAATTTTATGTTTGAATAATTTATATAAAAATATTTTTTATTTATTTATAATATTAAAAAAAATTTTAAAGTAAAAAATATTTAAAAAAATGTAAATTTTAGTTTTTTTTAAAATTATATTTTTTAATTCATCTACTGTTTTAAGTTTTATTACTAAAATTTTTTCAAAAATATTAAAACAATACAAATATTTTTTTTTATTAAAAAAATCCTTTACTATAAACTTAATTTCAACCAAATAAACTCAAAATGAATTATCCATCTCGAGTAAGTAAGGGTAGGATAGATATCCGTATTTTTGGATAATGTTGTCATTCTTACTCAAAATTATTCATCATAATTCTCACGATGATCAAAACTCTATCACTCTCATATAATTCATTTGATTATGTCTCTCTTGATTTCAGTATATCGTATTATTCAACAGCAAAACTTCAAATAAGTTTTATCTCTTCATTTTACATGTTTAAATATCTTTGGTTTTTTTATTAATGGATTTGAGTCAAATTGATTCATGCACTCTACATAAATCTAGTGGCTCAAAAATTTTAATATGGGAAGTAAATTGGTGTTTTGGTTAGAAATGGAGGAATATTGTGTTTTACCCAATGGTGGGTGTATGTTCAACACGCAGGGGCGTGGTGGCTGCGACGAGTGTCAGGTGAATTGACGTGGCGCAGGATGAGTGAGACACGGTGGCAAAACGTAGGGGCGTGCTAACTCAAAACGTGGGGGCGTGATGATGACGTGGCGGAGCAGGAGTTGCCTCGATACGGGCGAAATACACGGCATTCGCTCCCATGCCCAAACAAACAACAGGTTAAGAGGACCATCCATCTCCTTCGTATCATATCGTGATGCACGGCATAATGCTCTGTAAAGATGAGCGAGACATGATGAACCCCAACTATAAGTATGGATCCGCTCGAAATCGCGAAACAATGGTAGATACTTCGCATGGGCGTATACGGTCGACTTATCTGTGAATAGGGTCGACCCTAACAGACAGAAAATCTGACATCTCACGTATCTCTTTATGGACTCTTCAGTGTCCAACGGCTCCTCATCTCTGACACTTCGAACCCAACCAAGCTTTATATAGGATTTTGAATTACGACTGAGTACCGGTTGACGATCGAATATTGCCATGCTCTGACTCTGAACGAAATCACTACTACTGTCAGTCCATCCACTCACAGGCTCTCCATCAATTGGTAAGCCAAATATATGTGCGACATCCTCCAATGTCACTGTAACCTCACCCACCGGCAACACAAAAGTGTGAGTCTCCGGCCTCCACCTTTCAACCAGAGCAGCTAACAACGGGTGAGATCCTCTTATCATCCCAATCCTAGATATGTGGTAGAATTCGATGGCACGTAAATAGTTTTCAACCCTCGGGTTCTAACTCTGTGGCGGATCCAGTTTACGCACCAACAAATTTCTATTGGACTGCATCAACAAAATTATATTTGTTATATTACTTATAAATATTCATTTATTAATAAACAAACATTAATAAATGAATTTATAAAATGTATGTGATCACTTCAATTAATAATAATATTTACATATTTATTTATTTCAATAGTTACAAGTGCATTACCATACCTAAAATATTTTTTTTTTCGTGCATCGACATATATTTTTCTAACATTATTAATAACAACCTATATATATTTTTCTAATATTTATTTATTTATTACTTTAACAATTATGTATTAAACTTTTGAATATGTTCAACATTTATTTATAGAATGTATATATTATTTATTTATTTTATTATAGTATTATTTTTATATTTTTATCGTAAAAAAATATATTTTTTTAAAAAATTTTTAGTTTGTCGTATAAAAAATTATTGTATAATAAATAGTTATACACAAAAAAAGTTAATATTTAAAATTAAATTAAATAACAGGGAAATTAAATATTTTAATATTTTTATAACAGCAAATTAATTTAAAATTAACAAAAAAAGTTATATTTAAACAAATTAAATAACATAAAAAACAGAAATAAAAATACACAATAAAATTATAATATGTTCTTTCGGAGCTTATAATTTACCAACTTACATAGATTGGATGATCCAAATAATTTATAAGAGTTAAATCGAGATTTTAACTACTTCCGAAGGTTCAACATTATTTATTTCTAACTCCTTTTTTCCCGGGCTGAGTGTGCCTTTCAAAAAAGAGTTGAATAATTCAAAATTCAAAATTCAAAAATTCAACAATTTAACAATTAATCTCACTATTTTTTGGAGACAGTGAAATTAATGTCTGTATTTAAAAGAAGCAAAACTCTGTCTATTTGAAAATTAGGTTTTGAAATCGGTAGTCTGTTCCCTATTCGAATTTTGAGCTCCAAATTATCCACCCACTTTTTTTTATGAGAAAACTATAAAAATTATACAAGGAACTTAACTTATATTAGAAAAATTAAGGGTTAAGTATGATTTTGGTCCCTAACGTAGGGTTGAAAATTTTTTTCGTCTCTCGCCTTTTTTTTTGCTCCAAAATTTCAGTTTGTTTTAAAATCGTCTTTTTTACCAATTATATTTTTTATTACTGAATTACCCTTTATTAAAAAATTATAAAATAAATAAATAAAAAAGAAAAAAAAGAAAGAAAGGAGG
>NC_029780.3:2744310-2758547 GCF_000817695.3 Arachis duranensis
CCCCACTTTTTCTTTTTCTTCTTCTTCTTCCCGCCGCCGCATCCACCGCCGCCCGCCGCTTCTTCTTCTTCTTCCGTGAATTCTGTTAATTGAATTTTTTTTGTGAAATTTCTGGATCTGTTTATCTGAGTTGAGTTCTGAATTTTTTATGATGATTTTCTGAGTTGAGTTTTTGTTTGTCTGAGTTTGAATCTGGATCTGAGTTATGGATCTGAATTCTGATGAGAATGACGATGATAATGTTGATTTTCTGAGTTTTGGTTGGTGTGATGGAGATGGTGATGGAGTGACAGTGGGTGGGGGGTGGTGATTCTGGTTCTGGTGGTGGTAGTGGTGGCATGATTTTGGAGAAGAAGGGATATGGGCAATTTGGTCCGAAAGATCATTTTAAAAAAAACTCAAACTTTGGGGACCATTTTGGAGCGAAAAAAACGCGAGGAACGAAAAAAAATTTCAACCCCTACGTTAGGAACCAAAATCATACTTAACCCAAAAATTAACTATTATCCGGATAATTAAGGCATATAAGAATTTTGTTATATGAGTCTTAATCTACACAGTGACTTACTGTTAATAATCTTGTTTAAACTCTTACCTTTTTCTTTCTTTTAAGCTCTTCAGTTATGATGACACCAAAAAAGAAAAAAAAAGTTATGTGATATACCTATGAAAAACTGTTGTTTTAATCTTCATGAATAACGAATAATATTTAATGAATGTATATATTCTCCCAGTATTTATATGGTTATGTGGCATTACTTTACCTTTTGTCAACATGACCGCTACCATTTCAGTAAGAAACTAAGAATAAACAAAAAAAAATAACAAACAGTATTTTCTCTTGAACATAAACTCCAATCTCACCTATTATTGATCAATTCAAACTTAAGAGTAAATGTGTACCTTCCAATAATTACAGAAATTGCTCTCATTTAACTTTTCCATATCGAACCCCACATTAGGGAGGCGACTTAAGATAAAAGTTTTAGACTCTTTTTGTTTCAATAGCTAGGTTTTGAATTCTAGTTCTTTTGAGGTTTTATACTTTATTAATAGTTGGCTAGACGATTACATGTGAAGGATTTTGATTAATAGAAGGTTTTGATCGATAAAAGAGTTTAACTGTGATAAAGTAAAATGTCAGAGTGTAGAGTGATTAGTGAAGAGACGAAATGGATTTTCTCAATTTTTTTTTTAACTTGAGGAGGTAAAATGTAACCATTCACCAATAATTTTATAAATAGAATTAAGAGAAGACATAAAAGAAAAAGTATCAAAGGATTAGAATTTAGAAATCATACTTTACTCTCTCAATTGAAAAAAAAAATTGAGAAGATCCACTCCCATAGAGAGACTAACCATGATCGAGTTAAACACCGCCAAATATAGTGTATCATTATACATTTTCCTTTCTCCTAATTAATATGTATTTTACTATTTTCTCTAAGTAAATCTGTTTTGCCATTGCCACATTAGCTTTTTAGTAACTAGATGTAATAACTATAGTGTTAAGTTCAATTGCTAATCTATGATGTATCTTTTATGTGGTTAAGTTGTTTAACATTGTTCATAATGTGAATGTTCATTCATGGTAATTTCATATCATGTAAGTTCTTCTATAACGGAAAAACTAAGGCCTAATTTGCGTAATCAATTTAATTAAGCTCTTTTTGATAAAATAACTTAAACAATAAATAACTCTGTTAAAGTAACTTATAAATAAGTTATTTTGTGTTTGAATTTTTAACTCTAAAAGTGCTTATTTTATAGAAATGTGATGAAAAGTAGAAGTATTATGAGAGAAGTCATTTTTTTTAACTTCTCTATAAATTCCTAAATAGCTTCTTAGAAAGTTGCAATTTGGTTTTAAAAATTGCACCAAACATTAATACTACTACTTTTCATAAGTCAAAAATTAAAAAAAGTTACTTCTAAAATTTTTCAAACGGATCCTTAATATTCAAGAGAATTTTGACGAAGTACAAAACAACTAAAACATTAAGATTCCGATTCCAAGTCTATCCATTGAACTTTCAAGCTCATTAGCAATGTATTATTTTCTTCTACTAACTAAGTATGTTGATTCTACGAAGGATTCTAGTTAATTATTCATCATAACAAGGGAAAAAGAATATAACTGCATTAATGGGTTTGCTTCGGTTTTACCAATATAAGATTGATTGATGATGATTTTGTGCCCAAATTCAAATATCTTAATACTATAGATCATACATGTATTGCTTATTTCTTATCCAATGGACAAAACCAGTTCTTGGTAACAATCCAAAAACCAAAATGTTGAAAACCAACATCGAAGAACATAATATGAAACTTTTGTCATTAACAACTAAAAACGCCCCTGAATTATTAAAACGCCGACAGAAATATACTCGAATTTTACTATCGTCAAAAATACCTTTAAATAATTTAAAAACATAACAATAATATCCAACAGTAAATATATATTTTCAAAAAATGCCTTAAAAATTGAATTTTAATGTAATTTTTTACAAGAATAATTAAAAAAATGAGATATTATTATTCTTAAAATTTGATAATTTTTTTTAAATATATATTTTTTGTGATTTTTTAAAAGCATTATTAGTTGTTAACAAAAAAATTACAAAAAATATATATACTCAACGAAAAATTATTAGATTTTAAGGATACTGATATCTCATTTTTTTAATTATGCTAGCAAAAAATTGTATCAAAACTCAATCTCTAATATATTCTTTTGAGAAATACATTAGAGATTGAATTTTGATACAATTTTTTTGTAAACATAATTAGAAAAATGAGATATTATTCTTAAAATTTGCTGATTTTTTGTTAAGTATATATTATTTTGTGATTTTTTAAAAGTATTATTAATTGTTAACAAAAATAATTATAAAAAAATGATATACTTAACAAAAAATCACTAAATTTTATGTATAATAATATATTTTTTTATAATCATACTTGAAAAAATTGCATCAAAATTCAATCTCTAAGATATTTTTTGAAAATATATATTTACTGTTGGGTATTGTTGTGTTTTTAAATTATTTGAAAGCATTTTTATCGATAGTAAAATTCAAGTGTATTTTTATCAGCATTTGAATAATTTAGGAGCATTTTTTGTGGTTAACCCTTAAATTATGGGATATTACAGTTTCTGTTTCCTTTCTTCCCTTAATCCTAAAAATGATAACTTGTCATTCAAAAATAGAACTTGATACTAGAAAAAATTAACTCTAACTGTAAAAGAACACCAATAAATGATAGTCATTCATTAATATCCTAAACAAAGCAGAAAAATTGCTGTGAAATTGTGATTTAGCAATGGGGAACAATCATGTCAGCAGAAAGTATAGTTTTGCAGCCCTACACCAAGTCTGAAAAACTATATAAATAAATCATTCAACTAGAAGAATAGCTAGAAACTAAATAGCGGGGGGAAGCCTTTACCAATAGAGGAATTCACTTGGAAGAGGTTGTAGACATGCGTTAATCCTATAAATCCAGTCAGGGCTTGTGAATATGAAATTGGCAATAATCATAACAGGTAGTATAATTTTATAAAAAACTAGATAAATAATCACTAAATTAGAAAAGCAATAAGAACAAACCATTATTCAGAAGACAGCTTGTCCGTTAGGGTTTGATTAACTGAATTTGGGATGAGCTACTTGGAAGCTCAGGATATGGCGGTGAAACTAAGCTTTCGTGATAAATAAAGACGGACAATCCTATTGAAGTAGGTTTCAATACAGGAAATTCAAAGCTACCATTATCCAAATTATAGAGAACTATCCTTGAAGTTGATGCAACCGCCACAAGAATATTGTTTCCCCAGATATACAATGGACGTAAATGATAATCAGATAGACGCGGAACGCAGGGGATGATGGCCAATTTAGTCCAAGATTCAGGCACTCCATACTCCATCATGATCCACACGAACCAATGAGTTTTCTCATGATTAAAACAATATGAAAGGCAGTTCCTCAGCACACATAACCGTGGGAAGAAGAAGATTTTACCATGCGGATCACTGAAGGGCAGGGAAAACTCACTAAAAGTCTCCTTCACCAAGTCAAGGGAAAAAACCAAGCAACCCAGGATGGCATGGCTACGAATCCAATTAAGAGTGGCGGTGCCAGGAACAAATACCCCTTTACCATCACCCTTTATGCTGCTAAATGGGATACCTTGAATGGCTCTGTTGGAAGGGTTGCTGCAAAATGTATAAATTCTAGTTATATATTCCCCCATGTGAATTACAATCACAACAAGCTTGTACTTGTCATTCACATGATCATAGCCGAAGCCGCGATCCGATAAGAAATCCCCACATTCTACCGATGGGGTTGTCAATAATCCAATACAGGGATTCCACAACCTGAAATAGGTGTTGATGCCACCAACATCAAACAGCACGCACAGCAATCCATTGCAAGAGCCAATAACTATCTGGTTGCGTCTCTCCTCGAAGAAAACGACTTCCGTAGGTTTGGAAGGGTTCTCGATCAAGGAGCGTAAGGAGCAATCTCCGAATCCGTAGCTGCAACTATGATGATAAGCAACTCGTGGCCCACTCAAACTTGGATCCGCGGCGGTTAAATGTTGAAGATGGTCTTTGGCGAATTGGGAGCTGGAAATTAGGGTTTTCCATGAAGTACACACTTTCCGTAACCGAACCAGTGACCTTGCTGGAAGCCTCAGCAAAATTTCTCTGATGAGTTCATCCGGAAGATACGGCAGCGGCTGAGATTGCATTCCCGTCGAAGACAGCAGCCGTTTTGAGGCGTTTATGGTGACTGTTAAAGGCTTCCTCTTCATCTCGTAATAATCATGTGGCTGCTCCATAACAACGACCGCGAAAAGGTTTAGCTTCACAAACTTTGAACTTCCCGACTGCACTATAGTATAGTTTCTACTTGACTGTTTCCAATTCCTATTTCTTTTTCCGTTTTAAAAAGAGTTAAATAACCAAACAAAATTCAAAAATTAATCCGCTATTTTTTTTTAACGTAAAAGACTTGACTCTTGAGTTTTTAGGATTTTTTTTCTCAAAATAAAATAAAAAAATAATTAAATATTTTTCCAAACCCGAAATTTCAGCTTTATTCGAATTTTGAGCTCCCAATTATCCACCCACTTTTTTATAAGAAAACTAAAAAATTTATACAAGGAACTTAACTTATATTAGAAAAATTAACTATTATCCGGATAATTAAGGCATATAAAAATTTTGTTATTTGAGACTTAATCTACACAGTTACTTATTATTAATAATCTTGTTTGAACACTTACCTTTTTCTTTCTTTTAAGCTCTTCAGTTATGAGGACACCAAAAAGAGAAAAAAAAAAAACTCAGTTATGTGATATGCCTATGAAAAACTGGTGTTTTAATCTTCATGAATAACGAATAATATTTAATAAATGTATATATTCTCCCCAAGTCCCCATATGTATATGGTTATGTGGCATTGCTCAATGTTGAATACCTTTTGTCAACATGACCGCTGTTACCATTTCAGTAAGAAACTAAGAATAAACAAAAAAAATAACATACAGTATTTTCTTTTGAAGATAAATTCCAATCTCATCTGTTATTGATGAGTCTACTTAAGAATAAATGTATAACATTCAATAATTACAAAAATTGCTCTCATTTAACATTTTCATATCGAGCCCCACATTAGAGAGGCGACTTAAGATAAAAGTTTTAGATTCTTCTGTTTCAATAATTAGCTTTTGAATTCTGGTTTTTCTGAAATTTTATACTTGTAACAAATGGTGCTTTTATTGATAGTTGGCTAGACCATTACATGTGAAGGATTTTGATCAATGGAAGGTTTTGATCGACAAAAGAGTTGACTGAAATCAAGTAAAATGTCAGAGTATAGAGTGACTAGTGAAGGGATGAGAATGGATCCTCTCAATTTTTTTTTACTTGAGAAGGTAAAGTGTAATCTCTCACCATTAATTTTATAAGTAGGACTAAGAGAATGCACGAAAGAGAAAATATTGAAGGGTTAGAAATCATATTTTACTACCTCAATTGAAAAAAAATTAAAAAGATCCATCTCAGTGGAAGGACTAACCGTGATCGAGTTAAGTACCTGTATCAGTATATATTTTTCTTTCTCCTAATTAATATGTATTTTATTATTTTCTCTACATAAATCTGTTTTGCCGTTGCCACAACATTAGCATTTTAGTAATTAGATGTAATAACTATTGTGTTAAGCTCAATTGCTTATCTATGATGTTTAACATTGTTCATAATGTGAATGTTCATTCATGGTAATTTCATATCATGTAAGTTCTTCCATAACGGGGAAAACTAAAACAAAGTTCAAGAGAATTTTGACGAAGTATAAAACAACTAAAAACGTTATGATTCCAATTCCAAGCCTATCCATTGAACTTTCAAGTTCATTAGCAATGTATCATTTTCTTCTACTAACTATGTTTCAACGAAGGATTCTAATTAATTATTCATCATAACAAATCAATAAAGAGGAAAAAGAATATAACTGCATTAACGGGTTTGCTTCGGTTTTACCAGTATAAGATTGATTGATGATGATTTTGTGTCCAAAGTTCAAATATTCTTAATACTATAGACCATGCATGTATTGTTTATTTCTTATCCAATGGACAAAACCAGTAACAATCCAAAAACCAAAATGTTGAAAACCAACATGGAAGAACATAATATGAAACTGTAGTCATTAAATTATGGGATATTACAGTTTCTATTTTCTTTCTTCCCTTAACTTAACCCTAAAAATGATAACTTGTCATATAAAAATAGAACTTGATACTAGAAAAAATTAACTCTAATTGTAAATGAACACCAGTAAATGATAGTCATTCCTTAATATCCTAAATAAAGCAGAAAAATTGCTGTGACGTTGTGATTTAGCAATGGGGAACAATCATGTCAACAGAAAGTATAGTTTTGCAGCCCCACACCAAGTCTGAAAAAACTATATAAATAAATCATTCAACTGGAAGAATAGCTAGAAACTAAAGAGCGTGGGAAAGCCTTTTACCAATAGAGGAATTCACTTGGAAGAGATGTAGGCATGGGTTTTTGATAACTTTGATCCAACGCATTTCAGATGTGCTACTTAGAAGACCACAGTGTGATGGTGAAACCAAGCTTTTATGATAAATATGGAATTGCTTTGCTGCCATCGAGTGCTTAGACAAAGGAGCAACTTTCATCATGTCATCTCTGTGGCCATGAATGACAGGGAACTTGAAGTTGCCATGGTTTAAGTTATACCTAATTATTCTTGAATAAGGAGCAGCAGTCCCCAGAAGAACATCATTTTCCCAAAGATACAGAGGAATAATGTGTATGCTAAGGTACTGTGGGATCATGGTAAATTTAGTCCAAGATTCAGACACTCCATACTCCTTCATAAACCACACAGAGCAATGAGTTCTATGTTCACTTCAAATTGCAAGATAGTTCCTCAGCACACATAACTGCAGGATTTTGAAATGACAATACATATCTCTTATGATTAGGAGGGGAAAACAAACTATGTGATATATTCATAAAAATATATCACTTCAAAAAATAACTTATGTCATCAAGTTAATTTCTTAGAAGTTCATATTATTCTTTGACAAGACGAGTTGGTTAAGTTTGTTAGTCGATGAAAGTTTGTAAATAATTATTCCCAAGCAGTGTTAGAGGGCTAATATAAAAAAAATATATGAGAGTTGGCAAAAAACATGACAAATGCGAGTGTTGGTCATAAAATAGGGTCTAGAACTACAAGGGATATCTAGATAATTAAGAATATAAAAGCTCTTTTTCTTTATGACATGGCTTATGGTTTTGTTTGTTAAAATCTCGTTTCAACTCTTCCATTAGTTTTAAGCTCCAATTCTTTAATACTCATCAATAACAGATAACTTATATCACCAGGTCGGTACCACAGAAGTTCATATTATTTCTTGGACCACCAAGAGAGAAAACAAATGTATCAATATATCATTTTTCCCACTGCCTAGTATGTTGATCACTGAAAGCTGGTAATCATTTATTTATCACAAGAAAAAAATAATGTATTAATTTTGATTTTGTTTAGCCATAAAAGAATCATTTATGACCATGAATCCATAATTTGAAGATGCCAATACTATGGTATGCATCATTCATGCACCAATTATCAGCATATCTCATCTGGTTTAACGGGTAAAGCATCCAGTTTTGGATAAAAAAAAAAACAAAATTAAAAGGAAATGGTACGCATTAAATTACATATTCCATTCTCTCCCCTTAATTTTACCCTAAAATAATAGGTTTGAATCTAAAATCAGATCTTCATCACAAGCATAAATTTACTGTAAGTGCAAAGGGACACTAGTAAATGATGGTGATTCCTACAGATCCAGCCTGGGCATGTGAATATGAAATTGGCAATAATCAAAACAGAAAGTATAATTTTGTAAAAAACTAGATAAATAATCACTGAATTAGAAAAGCAATAAGAAAGGATAAATTCTCAAAAGTCAAAACTCATAAAGAAGGCATAGGAGTTGACTAGAATCAAACCATTCAGAAGACAGCATGTCCGTTAGGGTTTAATTAACTGAAAGAGCTACGTGGAAGGCCAGGATATGGTGGTGAAACTAAGCTTTCTTGATAAACAAAGACGGACGATGCTATTGAAGGAGTAGGTTTCAATTCAGGAAATTCAAAGCTACCATTATCCAAATTATACAGAACTATCGTTGATGCATCCGCCACAAGAATATTGTTTCCCCAGATATACAATGGACGAAAATGAAAATTGGATAGACACAGAAGGGCGGGGATGATGGCCAATTTAGTCCAAGATTTAGGCACTCCATACTCCTTCATGATCCACAGGAACCAATGAGTTTTCTCATGATTAAAACAATATGCAAGGCAGTTCCTCAGCACACATAACCGTGGGAAGATTAAGGTTTTATCATCCGGAACACTGAAGGGCAGGAAAAACTCACTAAAAGTCTCCTTCACCAAGTCAAGGGAAAGAACCAAGTACTCCAGAGTGTCATGCTGACAAACCCAATTAAGAGTAGCGGTGCCAGGCACAAATACCCCTTTACGATCACCCTTTATGCTGCTTAATGGGATATCTTGAATGGCTCTGTTGGAAGGGTTGCGGCAAAATCTATAAATTCTGGGTGTATGATTCCCCTTGCGATTTACAAGCACAACAAGCTTGTACTTGTCATTCACATGATCATAGCCGAAGCCGAAAACCGATAAGAACTTCCCACGTTCCACATATTGGGTTGTCAATAATCCAGTACAGGGATTCCACAACCTGACATAGGTGTTGATGCCAACAACATCAACCAAGCACAGCAATCCATTGCAAGAGCCAATAAGTGCGTCGTGTCGTCTCTCCTTGAAGACAACGACTTCAGTAGGTTTGGAAGGGTTCTCGACCAAGGAGCGTAAGGAGAAATCTCCGAATTCGTAGTGGCAAAGATAATGATAAGCAACTCGTGGCCCACTCAAACTTGGATCCGCGGCGGTTGAATGTTGAAGATGGTCTTTGGCGAATTGAGAGCTGGAAATTAGGGTTTTCCATGAACTGCACACTCTTCGTAACCGACGCAGCGATCTCGCCGGAAGCCTCAGCAAGATTTCTCTGATGAGTTCATCGGGAAGGAACGGCAGCGGCTGCGATTGCGTTACCGTCGAAGACAGTAGCCGTTTCAGGGCGTTTATGGTGACTGTTAAAGGCTTCCACTTCTTCTCGTAATAATCATGTGGCTGCTCCATAACACCTTAAAGGGAGGTTAGCGGCGGCCACGATGGCGAAAAGGTTTAGCTTCACAAACTTTGAACTAACTTTACTATTTCCAATTCCTAGAGTTAAATAACCAAACAAAATTCAAAAATTAATCCCACTTTTTTTTATGATTTTTAGGTTTTTTTTAAAAATATTTTTTTTAATTTATCTACTATTTTCAGTTTTATTACTAAAATTTTTTCAAACATATTAAAACAATAAAAGGAATTTTTTTTTAAAAAAAAATCTTTTTTTTATAAACATAATTTCAACCAAATAAACTTAAAATAAATTATCCATCTCGAGCAAGTAAGGGTTTCTTTAAAATTTCAAATATAAGATTTGATGACAGAAGAGGTTGAATTGGATGCAAAGGTTGCAAGAAGAAAGGATGGGTTGATTTCTGTGATTATGTATGTAAGAAAAAAGAATAAAAACAACAATATTACTAAAGAATTGATTCATTGGTAGAGCCTTGGATGGCTCCAAAAATTGAAGTGCAAAAAGCCAAACTGGTAAACTTTGATCTGAGTTTTTAGTTTGAAGAGAACTCTAATTAAGGTAGCAGTTCTCATCATATTTGTGACCCACCTTAGTAACTGAAATCTTCACAATATGTTTAACAAATGGTCTCACTGTTACCTCAGTAACAACATTGTTATTTCCGAATTCCCCATCTTTGCTTAGCCGTCCATACTTCACCGGAAGTTACTCAGCTCCTTTCGTATCTGAAAATAATACAAAAAAATTAAAATCAGATACACAAACATAGCTAAACTATAGCGAATAAATAGTAAAAAAATAAATGAGATGACAAAGAGAACTCAGAAACCACCTCACATAGCTGAAAAGAATATCATAAACAATGCAGACAATCACAGCTCTCAGCTTAACTTGTTGACAATTTATCATGTTAAAATGGAAATGACACATTTGGAGCATAATGTCTCAACTCAGGCATCCACTGTTAATTAATAATTCAAGAATCTTTATTCTTCTTAAAGACTTGTTGAAATGTGACAGATGCTAATTATTAATAATCTCAAAATCATAAATAAAACCTTTTTGGAAACATTCTCATAATTGGCTTTGCTGATGAGAGAAAAACACAAAAGAAACACATCAGCTCCTCTGTAAATCAAAGGCCTTAGCCTGTTGTAATCTTCCAAGTATGCTATATGCTTAGATAGTTGTCATAAACAGCAAGGCATGAAGTTTATAAGAACACAAGCCCACAGTTTAACAAGAATACATTTACAGTAAAAACTGTTAAAACAAAAAATCTAAAGACCTAAAAATTCAGAGAGAGATAATTAGAATTGGATATATCCCCTAAACCCCTTGGCAAATTGCTAAATAAAGCCAAGGAACTAAGAATTATTCATTCAAAGACAGAATTATATAGTAATAATTCACACCTTATAGACATCTTTGCTAAGCTTCCTGACAGTGTTTGAAAGCAAAACATTCTCCTTCGCCAACCTCTCCTATATAGAATAAATAAAATAAACAAAATTAGAGATAAAGCAAAAATGGTTAGATTGAACTGAACCAGATTCAGTGGTATGGCCATTCATAATGTGGATGTCAATTAAAGAAATAATATTCCAAACTTTAAAGGTAGAAAAGTAATAAAATAATGATTTTATTAATTAAAGCATATCAAAGACTTCGTTCATGTACATAACTCATATCAAAGAATTTGTGACCATCACTTAAGGTCCTAATTTTAAAAGGTTTAGTTCAACTATGCCTTTCTACCAGTAAATTTAGTCATGTAAATAACCTATATTCCATGGTTGCATTTTGTAAACAATCATATGTTAATAAACCATAAGAACAGTTATTTTAATAAATAATTGATGACCCCAATCATGTCATCAATAAGAACAATTAAGTAAAGAAACTCTTTGCAATTACTTTTGATATTTCTTTTTAAGAATTTTATTTAAATTTCTATGCTTACAAATTCCTAGATAACATGGACTAAGATTGATAAGCTACAACCTGAATTTGGAATAAATATAGTAAAAACCGGTAGTAACTCTAAACGAAGAGATATACCTTAAAAGCATGACCCTCTCCTTCCAACTTCAGTTATTTGTGCCATTTTTTTCTTCTCTAACTATGACAGGTCATGAAGCATGTGCTTTTTAGGGTATACACAAATAAAAATAGAGATTATTAACTCAACAACATTTATTAAAATTAAATATAAATGGGCATATATTTCAAATTTGATAAACAGAATTATAAAAATAAACCTGCAAATACTAAAGGGCTAGCACAGAGGATTAGTAACAATTCTATCTCTTGCTACATAAGTCCGTATAACAATTGGTAGAACTCAATTACTTCAGCAGTTATACATGTATAGTAAAGAGTTTTATCACATACATCTGTGACCAAAGCCTGATGATAACCAAATGAGACATATCCCAAGTCAGGGAAAGAAGAGTTCAAAAGATAATGACAGATTGTGAATACAACTGCTGTCAAACCTAAGGTCTTTAGTATGTCCAAAAGACAACTCATGCAACATATAAATTTGTATCATAGGATAATGAAAAAAAGTTCAATATTGATGCCCAGCCATGTTTGTGGTTCAGCTCTCAGAATACTTCTAGGGGATTTTTAGTGGTTTAGGATCATCCTGGGACATGGCTATTTCATAAATGCAATTCTGCATATTGGACCAAAGTCATTGATCAAAAGGAAAAGTATCTTATCCCATGTCTTGCTAAAAGCTTAAAAAAAGCTTCTTCTTTTTTTTATTTGTGTCTATACTCCATATTATTGCTGATTGCTATCAAGTATATAATTTTCAAGAATCAGAAAAATGAAGTGTCAAGAAAATTAAAGGATGGATGGTTGTAGACCTCAAATCCTTTAGGAAAAGTAGCAGCTTGCAAAGGATTTTTCTCCATAGTGTTCTTATGGCAAAGAAGCTGCATTATCATAGCATGATTATCAGGCCTTTAAAAAAAGGAATATCAAGAAAAAAACTACTTTAATTGCCAACTTTTTCACAGTACAAAAGAGTAATAACATGCAACTCTCAAGAACTAATTCTCACTTAGAACATTAAGCTTGAGCAGGAATAGAAGTAAAATTGCTGCCTACTATTGGGTATCCAAGTAAATATTATTAATTAAACTTTAGACAGTAAAAAAATGGTAAAAAAGAACTTTTTATTATCCAACCTTTTCTAACATATCAGACTTTGAATTGATATATTAGTTAATTTTTAATTTCAATAATGATAGTAACGAAACAATTCCTTCATCTAATTTTTTCAATACAAATATAAAACTGTAGAACTTGTATAACTTGTCTCATTCAGTTATCATTAGGCTTTGGTGTGTATAATTGTGGAATGAGCAAACTCAGAGTTCAATTTTTCAACTCAGCTCTGCATACCTATATTGTAATCCATAAATAATATTTCACTTAAAATGAAAGCAGCAGCAGTACCAAGTATTGTCTCATCAAGATTATTTGTTTATAGAAAAAATTAGAAAAAATAAAGTAAAAGAAATGCAGTAGCAAAGCTTTAATCTATTTTCAGTTTCTTATGGATGAGTTCATCAATTTCTTGTCTTGTAATAATAAAAATTACGGCTCTCAGCACCATGCACGTACCTCTTTCCCCCCAAGTAAGCTTATTATCTTCATCAAATATGTCTGGTTACTGTGTAGCTTTGTGACCATTTATAATGACTCTACTTGTTTCTAAGAATAAGATAATCGTACAAGTGGGGATCTTAGAAACTGAAATGTCAGTTTTCGAAATTGTGAACTTGGTATGTTTTTTCAAGTAAGGATTTGGTGACTCGAGTAATTTTTATTTCAATACAACAACAACAACAAAGCCTTGTCCCACTAAGTGGGGTCGGCTACATGAATCAAACGACGTCATTGTGCTCTGTCATGTATCATGTCTACAGAGAGACCGTTTACATGTAGATCTCATTTGACCACCTCATGGATGGTCTTCTTAGGTCTTCCTCTGCCTTTCGCCCTTTGTCCATCTTCCATCTCATCCACCCTCCTGACTGGATGTTCTATCGGTCTTCTTCTCACATGTCCAAACCACCTGAGACGCGATTCAACCATCTTTTCCACAATAGGTACTACTCCAACTCTCTCCCTTATATCTTCATTCCTTATTTTATCCAATCGGGTATGACCACTCATCCATCTCAACATCTTCATCTCTGCCACACTCAACTTATGTTCGTGCTCCCCTTTAGCCGCCCAACACTCCGTACCATACAGCATAGCCGGTCTTATAGCGATGCAATAGAATTTACCTTTAAGTTTTAAAGACACTTTTTTGTCGCATATAAAACCAAATGTACTCTGCCATTTTGACCAACCTGCTTGGATCCTAAGATTTACATCCTGTTCAATCTCTCCATTATCCTGTAT